>NC_068441.1:55113244-55170744 GCF_023373465.1 Oncorhynchus keta
TGTCAGTGGTGTCTGGAGTGTCAGTAGTGTTAGTAGTGTCAGTGGTGTCAGTTGTCAGTAATGCCAGTAGTGTCAGTGGTGTCAGTGGTGTCAGTTGTCAGTAATGCCAGTAGTGTCAGTGGTGTCAGTGGTGTCAGTTGTCAGTAATGCCAGTAGTGTCAGTGGTGTCAGTGGTGTCAGTAATGCCAGTAGTGTCAGTGGTGTCAGTGGTGTCAGTTGTCAGTAATGCCAGTAGTGTCAGTGGTGTCGGTAGTAGTGTCAGTGGTGTCAGTGGTGTCAGTTGTCAGTAATGCCAGTAGTGTCAGTGGTGTCAGTAGTGTCAGTTGTCAGTAATGTCAGTAGTGTCAGTAATGTCAGTAGTGTCAGTGGTGTCGGTAGTGTCAGTGGTGTCTGGAGTGTCAGTAGTGTTAGTAGTGTCAGTGGTGTCAGTTGTCAGTAATGCCAGTAGTGTCAGTGGTGTCAGTAGTGTCAGTAATGTCAGTAATGCCAGTAGTGTCAGTGGTGTCAGTGGTGTCAGTTGTCAGTAATGCCAGTAGTGTCAGTTGTGTCAGTGGTGTCAGTAATGTTGGTAGTGTCAGTGGTGTCCGCGGTGTCCGTAGCGTCGGTAATTTCAGCAATGTCAGTAGTGCCAGTAGTGTCAGTGGTGCTGGTGATGTCCGTGGTGTCAGTAATAGCACTAATATTGGTGGTGTCAGTAATATTAGTAGTGTCAGTCATATCAAAATCAGGCACAAAACTATTTTCTTTCATTTTTAGTCTCAGTTCCAATGTGCTGCCCCTACCACCCCAGTCTGGTCTCAGTTACAATGTGCTGCCCCTACCACCCCAGTCTGGTCTCAGTTACAATGTGCTGCCGTTACCACCCCAGTCTGGTCTCAGTTACAATGTGCTGCCCCTACCACCCCAGTCTGGTCTCAGTTCCAATGTGCTGCCCCTACCACCCCAGTCTGGTCTCAGTTCCAATGTGCTGCCCCTACCACCCCAGTCTGGTCTCAGTTCCAATGTGCTGCCCCTACCACCCCAGTCTGGTCTCAGTTACAATGTGCTGCCCGTACCACCCCAGTCTGGTCTCAGTTCCAATGTGCTGCCCCTACCACCCCAGTCTGGTCTCAGTTCCAATGTGCTGCCCCTACCACCCCAGTCTGGTCTCAGTTACAATGTGCTGCCCGTACCACCCCAGTCTGGTCTCAGTTACAATGTGCTGCCCCTACCACCCCAGTCTGGTCTCAGTTCCAATGTGCTGCCCCTACCACCCCAGTCTGGTCTCAGTTACAATGTGCTGCCCCTACCACCCCAGTCTGGTCTCAGTTCCAATGTGCTGCCCCTACCACCCCAGTCTGGTCTCAGTTACAATGTGCTGCCCCTACCACCCCAGTCTGGTCTCAGTTACAATGTGCTGCCCCTACCACTCCAGTCTGGTCTCAGTTACAATGTGCTGCCCCTACCACCCCAGTCTGGTCTCAGTTACAATGTGCTGCCCCTTCCACCCCAGTCTGGTCTCAGTTCCAATGTGCTGCCCCTACCACCCCAGTCTGGTCTCAGTTCCAATGTGCTGCCCCTACCACCCCAGTCTGGGCTCAGTTCCAATGTGCTGCCCCTACCACCCCAGTCTGGTCTCAGTTCCAATGTGCTACCACCCCAGTCTGGTCTCAGTTACAATGTGCTGCCCCTAACACCCCAGTCTGGTCTCAGTTACAATGTGCTGCCCCTACCACCCCAGTCTGGTCTCAGATACAATGTGCTGCCCCTACCACCCCAGTCTGGTCTCAGTTCCAATGTGCTGCCCCTACCACCACAGTATGGTCTGCAGACACACACACAGTGTGTGTGTGTGTGTGTGTGTGTGTGTGTGTGTGTGTGTGTGTGTGTGTGTGTGTGTGTGTGTGTGTGTGTGTGTGTGTGTGTGTGTGTGTGTGTGTGTGTGTGTCCATGACACTCCATTTCCCTTTGTGTAATGCAACTATGGTGATTACAGTAATCTATCTGCTCCTCCTACTCATCTGAACCTGCTGGTGAAACATGGAGGATGGGTCCCAAATTGCTCCGTATTCCCTATGGGCCGTGGTCTAAAGTAGTGTACTGTGTAGGGAATAGGGTGCTATTTGGGACGTAGACAGAGAGATGTAGCTACAGTAGTCTGACAGGCTAAAACTAAGGAGTGTCATTATCCCTGGGATGGTTAGAGAACACACACAGTGACTGTTGCCTTGCCCTTGTTACCATAGTGATGGAGAGGAGAGGAGATGATGGGAGGGTAGAGGAGAGGAGATGATGGAGGGGAGGGTAGAGGAGAGGAGATGATGGAGGGGAGGGTAGAGGAGAGGAGAGGAGGGGAGGGGAGGGGATAGGAGAGGAGAGGAGAGGAGAGGAGAGGAGAGGAGAGGAGAGGAGATGGAGGGGAGGGGGAGAGGAGAGGAGAGGAGAGGAGAGGAGAGGAGATGATGGGAGGGGAGGGTAGAGGAGAGGAGATGATGTGAGGGGAGGGTAGAGGAGAGGAGAGGAGAGGAGAGGAGGAGCTGTCAGCCCTCCTCCCAGAAATAGTGAGGATGAGAGAAAGGGAGGGGAGGGGAGGAGTGGTGGAGAGGAGGTGAGGTGAGGGGGAGAGAGTAGGGGAGGGGAGGGGATAGGAGAGGAGGGGAGGGGATAGGATAGGAGAGGAGGGGGATAGGAGAGGAGAGGAGAGGAGAGGAGAAGAGAGAGAGAAGAGAAGAGAAGAGAAGAGAAGAGAAGAGAAGAGAAGAGAAGAGAAGAGAAGAGAAGAGAAGAGAAGAGAAGAGAAGAGAAGAGAAGAGAAGAGAAGGAGAGGAGAGGGAGAGGAGGGAGAGGAGAGGAGAGGAGAGGAGAGGAGAGGAGAGGAGAGAGAGGAGAGGGAGGAGAGGAGAGGAGAGGGAGAGGAGAGGAGAGGAGAGGAGAGGAGAGGAGAGGAGAGGAGAGGAGAGGAGATGATGGGAGGGGAGGGTAGAGGAGAGGAGATGATGGGAGGGGAGGGTAGAGGAGAGGAGAGGAGAGGAGAGGAGGAGCTGTCAGCCCTCCTCCCAGAAATAGTGAGGATGAGAGAAAGGGAGGGGAGGGGAGGAGTGGTGGAGAGGAGGTGAGGTGAGGGGGAGAGAGTAGGGGAGGGGAGGGGATAGGAGAGGAGAGGAGGGGAGGGGATAGGAGAGGAGAGGAGAGGAGAGGGATGGAGGGGAGGGATGGAGGGGAGGGGAGATAGGCGGGGTGGGGGGCTATTGAGAAAGGCCACTGTAGGCAGACATGGCTCTCAAGAGAAGACAGGCTATGTGCACACTGCCCACAACATGAGGTGGAAACTGAGCTGCACTTCCTAACCTCCTGCCAAATGTATGACCATATTAGAGACACATGTTTCCCTCAGATTACACAGATCCACAAAGAACTCGAAAACAAATCAGATTTTGATAAATTCCCATATCTACTGGGTGAAATTCCACAGTGTGCCATCACAGCAGCAGGATTTGTGACCTGTTGCCACGAGAAAAGGGAAACCAGTGAAGAACAAACACCATTGTAAATACAACCCATTTTTATGTTTATCTATTTTCCCTTTTGTAATTTCAATATTTGCACATCTTTACAACACTGTATATAGACATAATATGACATTTGTAATGTCTTTATTATTTTGAAACTTCTGTGAGTGTAATGTTTACTGTTCACTTTTATTGTTTATTTCACTTTTGTATATTATCTATTTCACTTGCTTTGGCAATGTTAACATATGTTTTCCATGCCGATAAAGGCCCTTGAATTAAATTGAAGAGAGAGAGAGAGAGGTTTTGGACTTTCTAGGAAGTTTTTCCTAGCCACCGTGCTTCTACACCTGCATTGTTTGGGGTTTTAGGCTGTGTTTCTGTACAGCACTTTGAGATATCAGCTGATGTAAGAAGGGCTATATACATACATTTGATTTGATTTGATTTTGGAGGAGAGGTAGAGAGGAGGGGAGGAGGAGAGGAGGGGAGGAGAGGGGAGGGAGATTGAGAGGAGGGGAGGAGGTAGAGGAGAGGAGGGGAGGAGAGATTGAGAGGAGGGGAGGAGGTAGTGAGGTTGAGGGGAAGGAGAGGAGAGGAGAGGAGAGGAGGTTGAGGGAAGGAGAGGAGCTGTCAGCACTCCCCCAGAAATAGTTTCTGTTCTCGCTGGGCTCAGTCATGAAGAGGCTTTCTCACATTTAACTACATAGCCTTGTGACACACAACCTTGTGATTGTGTGTCACAGTCAAGTTATTTCACATGATTTAAATTGTATTAATGTGTCTTGGATAAAAATTAGGTTGCTCTGCTTTAAGGAATGTTGACTCTACAAGATGTAAAGCGTTCCACAGGGATGCTGGTCCATGTTGACTCTACAAGGTGTTGAAAGCGTTCCACAGGGATGCTGGTCCATGTTGACTCTACAAGATGTAAAGCGTTTCACAGGGATGCTGGTCCATGTTGACTCTACAAGATGTAAAGCGCTCCACAGGGATGCTGGTCCATGTTGACTCTTCAAGATGTAAAGCGTTCCACAGGGTCTCTACAAGATGTAACGCGTTCCACAGGGATGCTGGCCCATGTTGACTCTACAAGATATAAAGCGTTTCACAGGGATGCTGGTCCATGTTGACTCTACAAGATGTAAAGCGTTCCACAGGGATGCTGGTCCATGTTGACTCTACAAGATGTAAAGCGTTCCACAGGGATACTGGTCCATGTTGACTCTACAAGATGTAAAGCGTTCCACAGGGATACTGGTCCATGTTGACTCTACAAGATGTAAAGCGTTCCACAGGGATGCTGGTCCATGTTGACTCTACAAGATGTAAAGCATTCCACAGGGATGCTGGTCCATGTTGACTCTACAAGGTGTTGAAAGCGTTCCACAGGGATGCTGGTCCATGTTGACTCTACAAGATGTAAAGCGTTCCACAGGGATGCTGGTCCATGTTGACTCTACAAGATGTAAAGCGTTCCACAGGGATGCTGGCCCATGTTGACTCTACAAGATGTAAAGCATTCCACAGGGATGCTGGTCCATGTTGACTCTACAAGGTGTAAAGCGTTCCACAGGGATGCTGGTCCATGTTGACTCTACAAGATGTAAAGCATTCCACAGGGATGCTGGTCCATGTTGACTCTAGAAGATGTAAAGCGTTCCACAGGGATGCTGGTCCAGGTTGACTCTACAAGATGTAAAGCGTTCACAGGGATGCTGGTCCAGGTTGACTCTACAAGATGTAAAGCGTTCCACAGGGATGCTGGCCCATGTTGACTCTACACAGTATTGAAAGCGTTCCACAGGGATGCTGGTCCATGTTGACTCTACAAGGTGTAAAGCGTTCCACAGGGATGCTGGTCCATGTTGACTCTACACGGTATTGAAAGCGTAACACAGGGATGCTGGTCCATGTTGACTCTACAAGGTGTTGAAAGCGTTCCACAGGGATGCTGGCCCATGTTGACTCTACACGGTATTGAAAGCGTTCCACAGGGATGCTGGTCCATGTTGACTCTACAAGGTGTTGAAAGCGTTCCACAGGGATGCTGGTCCATGTTGACTCTACACGGTATTGAAAGCGTAACACAGGGATGCTGGTCCATGTTGACTCTACACGGTATTGAAAGCGTTCCACAGGGATGCTGGCCCATGTTGACTCTACACGGTATTGAAAGCGTTCCACAGGGATGCTGGTCCATGTTGACTCTACAAGGTGTTGAAAGCGTTCCACAGGGATGCTGGTCCATGTTGACTCTACACGGTATTGAAAGCGTAACACAGGGATGCTGGTCCATGTTGACTCTACAAGGTGTAAAGCGTTCCACAGGGATGCTGGTCCATGTTGACTCTACAAGGTGTTGAAAGCGTTCCACAGGGATGCTGGTCCATGTTGACTCTACAAGATGTAAAGCGTTCCACAGGGATGCTGGTCCATGTTGACTCTACAAGGTGTTGAAAGCGTTCCACAGGGATGCTGGCCCATGTTGACTCTACACGGTATTGAAAGCGTAACACAGGGATGCTGGCCCATGTTGACTCCAGTGCTTCCCACAGTTGTGTCAAGTTGTCTGGATGTCCTTTCGGTGGCGAACCATTCTTGATACGTACAGGAAACTATTGAGTGTGAAAAACCCTGCTAGCGTTGCAGTTCTTGACAAACTCAAAACTGGTGCTTCTGGCACCTACTACCATACCCCATTTAAAGGCACTTCAATACTTTGTCTTGCCCATTCACCCTCTGAATGGCACACATACACAATTCATGCATCAAATGTCTCAAAGCTTAAAAATATTATTTAACCCGTCTCCTCCCCTTCATCTACACTGATTGAAGTGGAATTAACAAGTGACATCTATAAGGGATTATATCTTTCACCTGGATTCACCTGGTCAGTTTATATCATGGAAAGAGAGCAGGTGTTCCTAATGTTTTGTCAACTCAGTGACAATCCAAAAGAAAGAAGCATTGACATTATTGGTATTAACACCTTTGTGTTTTTGTCAATAAAATAATGATAAAAAAAAGAAGACTGTTTCAAAATGCAGATGTTTACCTCAACTACATTTTAGATGCAACTAACCCCCAGGTACACGACCACCAGTAAACCCCCCCCCCCACAGTTCCACGACCACCAGTAAAACATCACTGAGATGGTCCACGACCACCAGTAAAACACCCCCAGTTCCACGACCACCAGTAAACCCCCCACAGTTCCACGACCACCAGTAAAACATCACTGAGATGGTCCATGACCACCAGTAAAACACCCCCAGTTCCACGACCACCAGTAAAACATCACTGAGATGGTCCACGACCACCAGTAAAACACCCCCAGTTCCACGACCGCCAGTAAAACCCCCCAGTTCCACGACCACCAGTAAAACACCCCCCAGTTCCACGACCACCAGTAAAACACCCCCAGTTCCACGACCACCAGTAAACCCCCGCCCCCAGTTCCATGACCACCAGTAAAACACCCCCACCCCCAGTTCCATGACCACCAGTAAAATACCCCCCCCAGTTCCACGACCACCAGTAAAACACCCCCCCAGTTCCACGACCACCAGTAAAACACCCCCAGTTCCACGACCAACAGTAAAACACCCCCCAGTTCCATGACCACCAGTAAAACACCCCCCCCAGTTCCACGACCACCAGTAAACCCCCGCCCCCAGTTCCATGACCACCAGTAAAACACCCCCCAGTTCCACGACCACCAGTAAACCCCCCAGTTCCATGACCACCAGTAAACCCCCCCAGTTCCATGACCACCAGTAAAACACCCCACCCCCAGTTCCACGACCACCAGTAAAACATCACTGAGATGGTCCACGACCACCAGTAAAGCACCCCCCAGTACCACGACCGCCAGTAAAACACCCCCGCCCCCCAGTTCCATGACCACCAGTAAAACACCCCCCAGTTCCACGACCACCAGTAAAACACCCCCAGTTCCACGACCACCAGTAAAACACCCCACCCCCAGTTCCATGACCACCAGTAAAACACCCCCAGTTCCACGACCACCAGTAAAACACCCCCCAGTTCCATGACCACCAGTAAAACCCCCCATCCCCCCAGTTCCACGACCACCAGTAAACCCCCGCCCCAGTTCCATGACCACCAGTAAAACACCCCCCACCCCCAGTTCCATGACCACCAGTAAAACACCCCCCAGTTCCACGACCACCAGTAAACCCCCGCCCCAGTTCCATGACCACCAGTAAAACACCCCACCCCCAGTTCCATGACCACCAGTAAAACACCCCCCCAGTTCCACGACCACCAGTAAACCCCCCTCCCCAGTTCCATGACCACCAGTAAACCCCCCAGTTCCATGACCACCAGTAAAACACCCCCACCCCCAGTTCCATGACCACCAGTAAAACACCCCCCCACAGTTCCACGACCACCAGTAAACCCCCGCCCCAGTTCCATGACCACCAGTAAAACACCCCCACCCCCAGTTCCATGACCACCAGTAAAACACCCCCCCAGTTCCACGACCACCAGTAAACCCCCCTCCCCAGTTCCATGACCACCAGTAAACCCCCCACCCCAGTTCCACGACCACCAGTAAAACATCACTGAGATGGTCCACGACCACCAGTAAAGCACCCCCAGTACCACGACCGCCAGTAAAACACCCCCCGCCCCCCAGTTCCATGACCACCAGTAAAACACCCCCCAGTTCCACGACCACCAGTAAACCCCCCGCCCCAGTTCCATGACCACCAGTAAAACACCCCCACCCCCCAGTTCCATGACCACCAGTAAAACACCCCCCAGTTCCACGACCACCAGTAAACCCCCCCCGCCCCAGTTCCATGACCACCAGTAAAACACCCCCCCACCCCCCAGTTCCATGACCACCAGTAAAACACCCCACCCCCAGTTCCACGACCACCAGTAAAACATCGCTGAGATGGTCCACGACCACCAGTAAAACATCCCCCCAGTTCCATGACCACCAGTAAACACCCCCCAGTTCCACGACCACCAGTAAACCCCCCTCCCCAGTTCCATGACCACCAGTAAACCCCCCAGTTCCACGACCACCAGTAAAACATCGCTGAGATGGTCCACGACCACCAGTAAAGCACCCCCAGTACCACGACCGCCAGTAAACACCCCCGCCCCCAGTTCCATGACCACCAGTAAAACACCCCCAGTTCCACGACCACCAGTAAAACACCCCCCAGTTCCACTACCACCAGTAAAACACCCCCACCCCCAGTTCCATGACCACCAGTAAAACACCCCCCAGTTCCACGACCACCAGTAAAACACCCCCCAGTTCCATGACCACCAGTAAAACACCCCTCCCCCAGTTCCACGACCACCAGTAAACCCCCCGCCCCATTTCCATGACCACCAGTAAAACACCCCCACCCCCCAGTTCCATGACCACCAGTAAAACACCCCCCCAGTTCCACGACCACCAGTAAACCCCCTCCCCAGTTCCATGACCACCAGTAAACCCCCCAGTTCCATGACCACCAGTAAACACCCCACCCCCCAGTTCCACGACCACCAGTAAAACATCGCTGAGATGGTCCACGACCACCAGTAAAACATCCCCCCAGTTCCACGACCGCCAGTAAAACACCCCCAGTTCCACGACCACTAGTAAAACACACCCCCCAGTTCCATGACCACCAGTAAACACCCCCCAGTTCCACAACCACCAGTAAAACACCCCCACCCCCAGTTCCATGACCACCAGTAAAACACCCCCAGTTCCACGACCACCAGTAAAACACCCCACCCCCCAGTTCCACGACCACCAGTAAAACACCCCCCAGTTCCATGACCACCAGTAAAACACCCCCCAGTTCCACGACCACCAGTAAACCCCCAGTTCCATGACCACCAGTAAAACACCCCCACCCCCAGTTCGATGACCACCAGTAACACACCCCCCGTTCCATGACCACCAGTAAACACCCCCCAGTTCCATGACCACCAGTAAACCCCCAGTTCCACGACCACCAGTAAAACACCCCCCAGTTCCACGACCACCAGTAAAACACCCCCCAGTCACTACCACTACTATAACTATAACCAGTCACTACCACTACTATAACCAGTCACTACCACTACTATAACTATAACCAGTCACTACCACTACTATAACTATAACCAGTCACTACCACTACTATAACTATAACCAGTCACTACCACTACTATAACCAGTCACTACCACTACTATAACTATAACCAGTCACTACCACTACTATAACCAGTCACTACCACTACTATAACTATAACCAGTCACTACCACTACTATAACTATAACCAGTCACTACCACTACTATAACTATAACCAGTCACTACCACTACTATAACCAGTCACTACCACTACTATAACTATAACCAGTCACTACCACTACTATAACTATAACCAGTCACTACCACTACTATAACTATAACCAGTCACTACCACTACTATAACTATAACCAGTCACTACCACTACTATAACCAGTCACTACCACTACTATAACTATAACCAGTCACTACCACTACTATAACTATAACCAGTCACTACCACTACTATAACTATAACCAGTCACTACCACTACTATAACTATAACCAGTCACTACCACTACTATAACTATAACCAGTCACTACCACTACTATAACTATAACCAGTCACTACCACTACTATAACTATAACCAGTCACTACCACTACTATAACTATAACCAGTCACTACCACTACTATAACTATAACCAGTCACTACCACTACTATAACTATAACCAGACACTACCACTACTATAACCAGTCACTACCACTACTATAACCAGACACTACCACTACTATAACCAGACACTACCACTACTATAACCAGTCACTACCACTACTATAACCAGTCACTACCACTACTATAACCAGACACTACCACTACTATAACCAGTCACTACCACTACTATAACCAGTCACTACCACTACTATAACCAGTCACTACCACTACTATAACCAGTCACTACCACTACTATAACCAGACACTACCACTACTATAACCAGTCACTACCACTACTATAACCAGTCACTACCACTACTATAACCAGACACTACCACTACTATAACCAGTCACTACCACTACTATAACTATAACCAGTCACTACCACTACTATAACCAGTCACTACTACAACTATAACCAGTCACTACCACTACTATAACTATAACCAGTCACTACCACTACTATAACAATAACCAGTCACTACCACTACTATAACTATAACCAGTCACTACCACTACTATAACTATAACCAGTCACTACTATAACTATAACCAGTCACTACCACTACTATAACTATAACCAGTCACTACCACTACTATAACTATAACCAGTCACTACCACTACTATAACTATAACCAGTCACTACCACTACTATAACCAGTCACTACCACTACTATAACTATAACCAGTCACTACCACTACTATAACTATAACCAGTCACTACCACTACTATAACCAGTCACTACCACTACTATAACTATAACCAGTCACTACCACTACTATAACTATAACCAGTCACTACCACTACTATAACTATAACCAGACACTACCACTACTATAACCAGTCACTACCACTACTATAACTATAACCAGTCACTACCACTACTATAACCAGTCACTACCACTACTATAACTATAACCAGTCACTACCACTACTATAACTATAACCAGTCACTACTATAACTATAACCAGTCACTACCACTACTATAACTATAACCAGTCACTACTATAACTATAACCAGTCACTACCACTACTATAACTATAACCAGTCACTACCACTACTATAACCAGTCACTACCACTACTATAACTATAACCAGTCACTACCACTACTATAACTATAACCAGTCACTACCACTATTATAACATTAACCAGTCACTACCACTACTATAACCAGTCACTACCACTACTATCACCAGTCACTACCACTACTGTGGTCCTTCTGTAGCTCAGTTGGTAGAGCATGGCGCTTGTAACGCCAGGGTAGTGGGTTCGATTCCCGGGACCACCCATACGTAGAATGTATGCACACATGACTGACTGTAAGTCGCTTTGGATAAAAGCGTCTGCTAAATGGCATATTATTTATTTATTTATTTATTTTACCACTACTATAACCAGTCACTACCACTACCATAACCAGTCACTACCACTAGTATAACCAGTCACTACTGTAACTATAACCAGTCACTACCACTACTATAACTATAACCAGTCACTACCACTACTATAACCAGTCACTACCACTACTATAACTATAACCAGTCACTACCACTACTATAACTATAACCAGTCACTACCACTACTATAACCAGTCACTACCACTACTATAACTATAACCAGTCACTACCACTACTATAACTATAACCAGTCACTACCACTACTATAACTATAACCAGTCACTACCACTACTATAACTATAACCAGTCACTACCACTACTATAACCAGTCATTACCCTCAAATTAACGCTGACAGTCTTCACTTTAACGTCATAGTCATTGTTTCATTGGCATTTAGTAAATGTCAGAGTGGGAATCAGCTGGGAGGCTGTTATGGTTAAATCATCAGGTTGGAGGCTGTAATGGTGTAATGGTGTAATGGTGTAATTATCAGCTGGGAGGCTGTAATGGTGTAATGGTTAAATGATCAGCTGGGAGGCTGTAATGGTGTAATGGTTAAATTATCAACTGGGAGGCTGTAATGGTGTAATGGTTAAATCATCAACTGGGAGGCTGTAATGGTTAAATTATCAGCTGGGAGGCTGTAATGGTTAAATTATCAGCTGGGAGGCTGTAATGGTGTAATGGTTAAATTATCAACTGGGAGGCTGTAATGGTGTAATGGTTAAATTATCAACTGGGAGGCTGTAATGGTTAAATTATCAGCTGGGAGGCTGTAATGGTGTAATGGTTAAATTATCAGCTGGGAGGCTGTAATGGTTAAATTATCAGCTGGGAGGCTATAATGGTGTAATGGTTAAATTATCAACTGGGAGGCTGTAAAGGTTAAATCATCAGGTTGGAGGCTGTAATGGTGTAATGGTTAAATTATCAGCTGGGAGGCTGTAATGGTGTAATGGTTAAATTATCAACTGGGAGGCTGGTTAAATCATCAACTGGGAGGCTGTAATGGTTAAATTATCAGCTGGGAGGCTGTAATGGTTAAATTATCAGCTGGGAGGCTGTAATGGTGTAATGGTTAAATTATCAACTGGGAGGCTGTAATGGTGTACTGGTTAAATCATCAACTGGGAGGCTGTAATGGTTAAATTATCAACTGGGAGGCTGTAATGGTTAAATTATCAGCTGGGAGGCTGTAATGGTTAAATTATCAGCTGGGAGGCTGTAATGGTTAAATTATCAACTGGGAGGCTGTAATGGTTAAATTATCAGCTGGGAGGCTGTAATGGTGTAATGGTTAAATTATCAGCTGGGAGGCTGTAATGGTTAAATTATCAGCTGGGAGGCTGTAATGGTTAAATTATCAGCTGGGAAGCTGTAATGGTGTAATGGTTAAATTATCAACTGGGAGGCTGTAATGGTGTACTGGTTAAATCATCAACTGGGAGGCTGTAATGGTTAAATTATCAGCTGGGAGGCTGTAATGGTGTAATGGTTAAATTATCAGCTGGGAGGCTGTAATGGTGTACTGGTTAAATCATCAACTGGGAGGCTGTAATGGTTAAATTATCAACTGGGAGGCTGTAATGGTTAAATTATCAGCTGGGAGGCTGTAATGGTGTAATTGTTAAATTATCAGCTGGGAGGCTGTAATGGTGTAATGGTTAAATTATCAGCTGGGAGGCTGTAATGGTTAAATCAATGTGATCCTGTATAAGATGGAGGGTCTGAGCATTGCGCGTACACACACACACACACACACACACACACACACACACACACACACACACACACACACACACACACACACACACACACACACACACACACACACACACACACACACACACACACACGTACGGTGTTGCTCACTGTAACCTGAGAGTCAGCAGCAGGATATGACCTGTTGACATCTTGATTTTTAAAAGGATGCTTCTATTTCTCCCTTTCAGTAAGTGATACCCTGGGTGGAAGGAGTGGAGAGGAAGGAAGGAAGGATATATAAAACACATCAAAGTTTATTGGTCACGTACACTGGTTAGCAGGTGTTATAGCAGGTGCAGATAAATGCTTGTGCTGCTCCAACAGTAAGTGATACCCTGGGTGGAAGGAGTGGAGAGGAAGGAAGGAAGGATATATAAAACACATCAAAGTTTATTGGTCACGTACACTGGTTAGCAGGTGTTATAGCAGGTGCAGATAAATGCTTGTGCTGCTCCAACAGTAAGTGATACCCTGGGTGGAAGAAGTGGAGAGGAAGGAAGGAAGATATATAAAACACATCAAAGTTTATTGGTCACGTACACTGGTTAGCAGGTGTTATAGCAGGTGCAGATAAATGCTTGTGCTGCTCCAACAGTAAGTGATACCCTGGGTGGAAGGAGTGGAGAGGAAGGAAGGAAGATATATAAAACACATCAAAGTTTATTGGTCACGTACACTGGTTAGCAGGTGTTATAGCAGGTGCAGATGAATGCTTGTGCTGCTCCAACAGTAAGTGATACCCTGGGTGGAAGGAGTGGAGAGGAAGGAAGGAAGATATATAAAACACATCAAAGTTTATTGGTCACGTACACTGGTTAGCAGGTGTTATAGCAGGTGCAGATAAATGCTTGTGCTGCTCCAACAGTAAGTGATACCCTGGGTGGAAGGAGTGGAGAGGAAGGAAGGAAGGATATATAAAACACATCAAAGTTTATTGGTCACGTACACTGGTTAGCAGGTGTTATAGCAGGTGCAGATAAATGCTTGTGCTGCTCCAACAGTAAGTGATACCCTGGGTGGAAGGAGTGGAGAGGAAGGAAGGAAGATATATAAAACACATCAAAGTTTATTGGTCACGTACACTGGTTAGCAGGTGTTATAGCAGGTGCAGATGAATGCTTGTGCTGCTCCAACAGTACAGTAGAATGCAAATCAGTCCATTTAAATAATAACAGTTACAATTCAGTATAAGAAAAATCATGCAATTTAAATAAAGTCATTAGGCCCTAATCTATGGATTTCACATGACTGGGAATACAGATATGCACCTGTTGGTCGCAAATACTTTAACCAAAAAGGTAGGGGCGTGGATCAGAACACCAGTCAGTATCTGGTGTGATCCACCATTTGCCTCGTGCAGCGCGACACATCTCCTTCACATAGAGTTGATCAGGCTGTTGATTGTGGCCCGTGGAATGTTGTCCCACTCCTCTTCAATGGCTGTGCGAAGTTGCTGGATATTGGCGGGAACTGGAACACGCTGTCGTACCACGTCGATCCAGAGCATCCCAAACATGCTCAGTGAGTTTCATGGCTGGTTAGTATACAGGTCATGGAAGAACTGGGACATTTTCAGCTTCCAGAAATTGTATCTCTGCGCATTCAAGTTGCCATTGATAAAATGCAATTGTGTTCGTTATTCGTAGCTTACATTTTCAGCTTCCAGGAGTTGTGTCGAGATCCTTGCTAAGGGGCGTGTATTATTATTCTGAAACATGAGCTGATGGTGGCGGATGAATGAATGGATGAATGAATAATTGAATGGATGGATGGATGAATGAATGAATGAATGAATGAATGAATGAATGAATGAATGAATGAATGAATGAATGCACGACAATGGGGGCCTCAGGATCTCGTCACAGTGTCCCTGTGTATTCAAATTGCCATTGTGTTCCTTGTCCGTAGCTTATGCCTGCCCATACCACAACGCCACCGCCACCATAAGGCACTCTGTTTACAACATTGACATCAGCAAACCGCTCACCCACATGACACCATACACGTGGTCTGTGGTTGTGAGGCCGGTTGGACGTACTGCCAAATTCTATAAAATGACATTGGAGGCGGCTTATGGAAATTATGGAAATTATGGAAAAATTAAATGAGCATTTAATTATCTGGCAACAGCTCTGGTGGACATTCCTGTAGTCAGCCTGCCAATTACACGCTCCCTCAAAACGTGAGACATCTGTGGCATTGTGTTTTGTGACAAAACTGCACATTTTAGAGTGGCCTTTTATTGTCCCCCCAGCACAAGGTGCACCTGTGTAATTATTTTTCATCCGTTTATTGATATGCCTGGCAGGTGGCTGGATTATCTTGGCAAAGGGAGAAATGCTCACTAACATGGAACATAAACAAATTTGAGACAAATAAGCTTTTATTTTATTTATTTATTACATTTTATTTCAGCTCATGAAACATGGGACCAATACTTTACGTGTTGCGTTTATATTTTTTGTTCAGTGTATAATATCTATAATAATAATAATAATATAATAATAAATAATATAATAATTACGGTGTAAATGTGCTCCTTCAGATCAACCCTGGCAGGCCTAATGGTTAAAGAGACAAGGGCAGCAACCAGAGATACAATGGTGAAAAACATTGCTGAGGAGGGAGCCAACCACCGGAGCACAAACACACACAATTTTAGACCGTAAGTTATGAGATCCAGTCTCCGTAGAGGATTAGTAAAGCTCAACCAGTTTATAGAGCTGATCAATTACACTGTAATGTCTGACTGTCTGAGTGAATGTCTGACTGACTGGCTGACTGACTGACTGACTATCTGAGTGACTTTCTGAGTGAGTGACTGTCCGACTGACTGACTGACTGACTGGTGAGTGAGTGAGTGAGTGAGTGAGTGAGTGAGTGAGTGAGTGAGTGAGTGACTGTCCGACTGACTGACTGACTGACTGAGTGACTGACTGACTGACTGACTGTCTGAGTGAATGTCTGACTGACTGACTGACAGACTGACTGACTGACTGACTGACTGTCTGACTGACTGTCCGACTGACTGACTGACTGATAAATTAGAAATGATACTCACAAGAGGAATTAGCTACTGAACTCTAAATATATCCTATTCACTATAGAAATGAAACAGGGACATTCTGTGACAGTACATATAATTAGATTATGTTTCCAAAAAGAACAGTGATGATTATGTTAAAATCAGAACTACTAAATAAACACATAACGAAGTACTTAATTCATATTGAAATGTATTGATTCATTAAGATAGGGATGCTAATTGTTATTACGAATATATTTAGAGCGATATCAAATCAAATCAATTTATAAAGCTGATATCTCAAAGTGCTGTACAGAAACCCAGCCTAAAACCCCAAACAGCAAGCAATGCAGGTGTAGAAGCATGGTGGCTAAGAAAAAACTCCCTAGAAAGGCCAGAACCACGGAAGAAACCTAGAGAGGAACCAGGCTATGTGGGGTGGCCAGTCCTCTTCTGGCTGTGCCGGGTGGAGATTATAACAGAACATGGCCAAGATGTTCAAATGTTCATAGATGACCAACAGGAGATTATGGCCAAGATGTTCAAATGTTCATAGATGACCAACAGGAGATTAGAACAGAATATGGCCAAGATGTTCAAATGTTCATAGATGACCAACAGGAGATTATAACCAAACATGGCCAAGATGTTCAAATGTTCATAGATGACCAACAGGAGATTAGAACAGAATATGGCCAAGATGTTCAAATGTTCATAGATGACCAACAGGAGATTATAACAGAATATGGCCAAGATGTTCAAATGTTCATAGATGACCAACAGGAGATTATAACCAAACATGGCCAAGATGTTCAAATGTTCATAGATGACCAACAGGAGATTAGAACAGAATATGGCCAAGATGTTCAAATGTTCATAGATGACCAACAGGAGATTATAACAGAATATGGCCAAGATGTTCAAATGTTCATAGATGACCAACAGGAGATTAGAACAGAACATGGCCAAGATGTTTAAATGTTCATAGATGACCAACAGGAGATTAGAACAGAATATGGCCAAGATGTTAAAATGTTCATAGATGACCAACAGGAGATTAGAACAGAACATGGCCAAGATGTTCAAATGTTCATAGATGACCAACAGGAGATTAGAACAGAATATGGCCAAGATGTTAAAATGTTCATAGATGACCAGCAGGGTCAAATAATAATATATTTGTTTTATTGATACCTTGTGCCTTATTCCACATTTTGTTGTGTTTACAGCCTGAATTCAAAATGGATCAATCTTTTTTCTCTCACCCATCTACACACAATACTTCATAATGACAAAGTGAAAACATTTTCTTATACAAAACTATTAAAAATTAAAAACAGAAACTTCAAATTTACATAGGTATTCATACCCCTGATTCAATACTTTGTAGATGCACCTTTGGCAACGATTACAGCTGTGAGTCTTTCTGGGTAAATCTTGAATAGCTTTGCACACCTGGATTGTGAAACATTTGCCCATTATTAATTTTAACGTTCTCTCAAATTGGTTGCTAGACAACCATTTACAGGTCCCGCAAGTCAAAAAACTGTAACTTGGCAACTCAGGAAAATTAACTTAGCTTCTTGGTAAGCAACTAGTGTAGATTTGACCTTGTGTTTTAGGGTATTGTCCTGCTGAAAGGTGAATTCATCTCCCAGTGTCTGGTGGAAAGCAGACTGAACTAGGTTTTTTTCTAGGATTTTCAATGTTTGTCACGTATACTCCCTCCCTGACCTCGAGGTCGTCAGGCTGCTGATTATCCCACACACCTGTCACCATCGTCAAGCGCACCAGCGGGTCATGACACTCCCCTGGACTCCATCACTTCCTTGATTATCTTCTCTATATCTGTCTCTCCCCTTGGTTCTTTCCTCAGGTGTTATTGACTCTGTCTGATGACACTCCCTGGACTCCATCACTTCCTTGATTATCTTCTCTATATCTGTCTCTCCCTTGGTTCTTTCCTCAGGTGTTATTGACTCTGTCTGATGACACTCCCCTGACTCCATCACTTCCTTGATTATCTTCTCTATATCTGTCTCTCCCCTTGGTTCTTTCCTCAGGTGTTATTGACTCTGTCTGATGACACTCCCTGACTCCATCACTTCCTTGATTATCTTCTCTATATCTGTCTCTCCCTTGGTTCTTTCCTCAGGTGTTATTGACTCTGTCTGATGACACTCACCTGGACTCCATCGCTCCTTGATTATCTTCTCTATATCTGTCACTCACCTGGACTCCATCAGCTCCTTGATTATCTCCGCTATATCTGTCACTCACCTGGACTCCATCAGCTCCTTGATTATCTCCGCTATATCTGTCACTCAACGGGCGTTATAGTCACTAGAGCTCTGCAAACCCAATACCTCTTTTTCATATTTTCTTAAATTATTTAGATAATGAACTCTTAAATTTTGTTACCCAAAACTGACTAACAATGACGACTACCCAATGAGGCAAGAAAAAAGACGCTTCTCCTACTTCTTCTTCGCCTAAAGTTAGCGTCAGAAGACACCAAACTTTACAGTTGGCACTGTGCATTGGGGCAGGTAGCCTTGCATCCGCCAAATCCAGATGAGTCCGTCGGACTGCCAGATGGTGAAGCGTGATTCGTCACTCCAGAGAACATGTTTCCACAGCTCCAGAGTCCAATGGTGGCGAGCTTTTCACCACTCCAGCCGACGAACAGTTATTGTGCTGGTCTTGCTTCCAGAGGCTGTTTCGAACACGGTAGTGAATAACCTAGGACAGACGATTTTTACACATTCCGCGCTTCAGCGGCCTCGTTCTGTGAGTTCTGTGTGGCCTACCATTTCGCGGTTGAGCTGTTGTTGCTCCTACACATTTCCACTTCACACTAGCAGTTGACCAGAGCAGCTTTAGCAGGGCAGACATTTGACAAATTGACTTGTTGGAAAGGTGACATCGTATGACGGTGCCACATTGAAAGTCACTGAGCTCTTCAGCACGGGCCATTCTACTGCCAATGTTTGTCTATGGAGATTGCATGGCGGTGTGCTCAATTTTATACACCTGTCTGCAACAGGTGTGGCTGAAATAGCCAAATCCACTCATTTGAAGGAGTGTCCACATACTGTTGTATATTTTGTCTATGTGTTGCCCATGTCATACTTCTCTTTTGGCCAGACAGAATCACATAGATTGGATACATTAGGCAGATAGAATCACATAGATGGGATACATTAGGCAGACAGAATCACATAGATGGGATACATTAGGCAGACAGAATCACATAGATGGGATACATTAGGCAGACAGAATCACATAGATGGTATACATTAGGCAGACAGAATCACATAGATGGGATACATTAGGCAGACAGAGGAACTCACTTGGATGCTTTTATTTGTTTTTTTTAACCCTTAACTTTACCAGGTAAGTTGACTAAGAACACATTCTCATTTACAGCACCCACCTGGGGAATCGTTACTGGGGTTGAATGAGCCAATTGTAAGCTGGTATAGGTATTTAGACAGGACACCAGGGTTAACAGCATGGTTAACACCCCTACTCTTATAATAAGTGGTATTGGGATCTTTAGTGACCACAGAGTCATCCCAACTGAAAAGCAGCACCCCTACAGAGGGCAATGTCCCCAATTACTGCCCTGGGGTGGCATTTTATTTAGACCAGAGAAAAGGGTGCCTCCTACTGGCCCTCCAACACCACTTCCAGCAGAATCTGGTCTCCCATCCAGGGACCAACCATGCTCAACCCTGCTTAGCTTCAGAAGCAAGCCAGCAGTGAGATGCAGGGTGGTATGCTGCTGGCTTCTCCAGTTAGATAGTTTGAGACACTTGTGAATTGAAGAAAAGTTGGATGTTCGGATGCTGGAATTATTTTGGGATGAATGTGCGGTAATAGGTAACCTATTTTGAAGTGATTTGTTTGACAATCAAATGACAACACTACGACTGGTTGTGTTCATGTCACATTAAATAGAAAATACATCTTTACAATTTACACATAAGCAGTCACTTAAATTCGATCTTTAACATAAAAAAAAACATAGTTTTTTTTTAAAGATTGTCTTCTGCCTGTTTGCCTCCAAAAAGCCTGTCCCTGTTTGCACTATGTACACCTCTGTCCAACAGAGCATTCAGATAGTATTCAGACCCTTTTCCATTTTCCTACATTTGTTACATCACAGCCTGATTCTAAAATGGTCTGTGCCTTTCCAAACCATGTCCAATCCCGGGGCGGCAGGGTAGCCTAGTGGTCAGAGCGTTGGACTAGTAATCAGAAGGTTGCAAGTTCAAACCCCGAGCTGACAAGGTCCAAGTCTGTTGTTCTGCCCCTGAACAGGCAGTTAAGCCACTGTTCCTAGGCCGTCATTGAAAATAAGATTTTGTTCTTAACTGACTTGCCTAGTTAAATATATGTAAAATAAACAATTTAATTTACTTCACGTAAATCAAGTTATAGAAATGGAAACAGGATACACCTGAGCTCAATTTGGAGTCTCATAGCAAAAGTTCTGAATAAGGAAGGAATGTGTTTTTTTTATTTGGGGGTTCAAAAATTGTCCGCAAAATAAAAAAAAACTGTTTTTGCTTTAGATTGATAAGGGAAAAATAATTTAGTACATTTTAGAATAAGGCTGTAACGTAACAAAATGTGGAAAAAGTCAAGGGGTCTGAATACTTTCCAAATCCAGTATATGCCCTATATATGTCCTGTATATGTCCTACATATGTCCTATATATGTCCTATATATGTCTTGTATATGTCCTATATATGTCCTATATATGTCCTATATATATCCTGTATATGTCCTGTATATGTCCTGTATATGTCCTATATATGTCCTATATATGTCCTATATATGTCCTATATATGTCCTATATATGTCCTGTATATGTCCTATATATGTCCTATATATGTATTGTATATGTCCTATATATGTCCTATATATGTCCTGTATATGTCCTATATATGTCCTGTATATGTCCTATATATGTCCTGTATATGTCCTGTATATGTCCTATATATGTCC
This sequence comes from Oncorhynchus keta, assembly GCF_023373465.1. Lineage (NCBI taxonomy): Eukaryota > Metazoa > Chordata > Actinopteri > Salmoniformes > Salmonidae > Oncorhynchus > Oncorhynchus keta. Next base: position 55,134,694 of record NC_068441.1, read on the forward strand.
TATATATGTCTTGTATATGTCCTATATATGTCTTGTATATGTCCTATATATGTCCTATATATGTCCTATATATTTATTGTATATGCCCTATATATGTCCTGTATATGTCCTGTATATGTCCTGTATATGTCCTGTATATGTCCTGTATATGTCCTGTATATGTCCTGTATATGTCCTGTATATGTCCTGTATATGTCCTGTATATATCCTGTATATGTCTTGTATATGTCTTGTATATGTCCTATATATGTCCTATATATGTATTGTATATTCCCTATATATGTCCTGTATATGTCCTGTATATGTCCTATATATGTCCTATATATGTCTTGTATATGTCCTATATATGTCCTATATATGTCCTATATATATCCTGTATATGTCCTGTATATGTCCTGTATATGTCCTATATATGTCCTATATATGTCCTGTATATGTCCTGTATATGTCTTGTATATGTCCTATATATGTCTTGTATATGTCCTGTATATGTCCTATATATGTCCTGTATATGTCCTGTATATGTCCTATATATGTCCTATATATGTCCTGTATATGTCCTATATATGTCCTATATATGTCCTGTATATGTCCTATATATGTCCTATATATGTCCTATATATGTCTTGTATATGTCCTATATATGTCCTGTATATGTCCTGTATATGTCCTGTATATGTCCTATATATGTCCTATATATGTCTTGTATATGTCCTATATATGTCCTATATATGTCCTATATATGTCTTGTATATGTCCTATATATGTATTGTATATGTCCTGTATATGTCCTATATATGTCCTATATATGTCCTGTATATGTCCTGTATATGTCCTATATATGTCCTGTATATGTCCTGTATATGTCCTATATATGTCCTATATATGTCTTGTATATGTCCTATATATGTCCTATATATGTCCTATATATGTCTTGTATATGTCCTATATATGTCTTGTATATGTCCTGTATATGTCCTATATATGTCCTGTATATGTCCTGTATATGTCCTGTATATGTCCTATATATGTCCTGTATATGTCCTATATATGTCCTATATATGTCCTATATATGTCCTGTATATGTCCTGTATATGTCCTGTATATGTCTTGTATATGTCCTATATATGTCCTATATATGTCCTATATATGTCCTGTATATGTCCTGTATATGTCTTGTACATGTCCTGTATATGTCCTATATATGTCCTGTATATGTCCTGTATATGTCTTGTATATGTCCTGTATATGTCCTATATATGTCCTATATATGTCCTGTATATGTCCTGTATATGTCCTATATATGTCCTATATATGTCCTGTATATGTCCTGTATATGTCCTGTATATGTCTTGTATACATTATATATGTACGTCACAGTATCCTTCCCTCTGCAAACATATATATTTCCCCACTGAAAATCAGCCAATACTCTAGAGTTTTATATTTACATTTACATACATTTACATTTAAGTCATTTAGTACGCTCTTATCCAGAGCGACTTACAAATTGGTGCATACACCTTATGACAACCAGTGGAACAGCCACTTGCATCTAAATCTTGTTGGGGGGGAGAAGGATTACCTACCCTATACTTACCCTATCCTAGGTATTCCTTGAAGAGGTGGGGTTTCAGGTGTCTCCGGAAGGTGGTGATTGACTCCGCTGTCCTGGCGTCGTGAGGGAGTTTGTTCCACCATTGGGGGCCAGAGCAGCGAACAGTTTTGACTGGGCTGAGCGGGAACTGTACTTCCTCAGTGGTAGGGAGGCGAGCAGGCCAGAGGTGGATGAACGCAGTGCCCTTGTTTGGGTGTAGGGCCTCATCAGAGCCTGGAGGTACTGAGGTGCCGTTCCCCTCACAGTCCGTGGCGAGCACCATGGTCTTGTAGCGGATGCGAGCTTCATACTGAAGCCAGTGGATATGTCGGAGGAGCGGGGTGATGAGAGAACTTGGGAATGAACACCAGACGGGCTATGTTCTGTATAGTTGTAGGGGTTTAATGTCACAGGCAGGGAGCCCAGCCAACAGCTGTATAGTCCTGCAGTAATCAAGTCGGGAGATGACAAGTGCCTGGATTAGGACCTGCGCCGCTTCCTGTGTGAGGCAGGGTCGTACTATGCGGATGTTGTAGAGCATGAACCTACAGGAACGGGACACCGCCTTGATGTTAGTTGAGAACGTCAGGGTGTTGTCCAGGATCACGCCAAGGTTCTTAGCGCTCTGGGAGGAGGACACAAAGGAGTTGTCAACCGTGATGGCAAGATCATGGATACGGGCAGTCCTTCCCCGGGAGGAAGAGGAGCTCCGTCTTGCTGAGGTTCAGCTTGAGGTGGTGATCCGTCCACACTGATATGTCTGCCAGACATGCATGATCCGATATCGCCACCTGGTCATCAGAAGGGGGAAAGGAGAAGATTAATTGTGTGTGTCTGCATAGCAATGATAGGAGAGACCATGTGAGGTTATGTATAGTGACTTGGTGTATAGCGAGAATAAGAGAGGGCCTAGAACAGAGCCCTGGGACACCAGTGGTGAGAGCGCGTGGTGAGGAGACAGATTCTCGCCACGCCACCTGGTATATGACCTGTCAGGTAGGACGCAATCCAAGCGTGGGCCGCGCCGAGGAGATGCCCAACTCGGAGAGGGTGGAGAGGAGGATCTGATGGTTCACAGTATCGAAGGCCCGATAGGTCTAGAAGGATGAGAGCAGAGGAGAGAGAGTTAGCTTTAGCAGTGCGGATGTCCGTGATACAGAGAAGAGCAGTCTCAGTTGAATGACTAGTCTTGAAACCTGACTGATTTGGATCAAGAAGGTCATTCTAGAGAGTCCTAGAGCTGGCCAAGGACGGCACGCTCCAAGATTTTGGAGAGAAAAAGATAGAAGGGATACTGGTCTGTAGTTGTTGACATCGGAGGGATCGAGTGTAGGTTTTTTCAGAATGTGCAACTCTCGCTCCTTGAAGATGGGATATAGCCAGCGGTCAGGGATGAGTTGATGAGCGAGGTGAGGTAAGGGAGAAGGTCTCCGGAAATGGTCTGAGAAGAGAGGAGGGGATAGGGTCAAGCGGGCAGGTTGTTGGGCGTCCTATCACAAGACGCGAGATTTCATCTGGAGATATGGGAGAAAGAGGTCAGAGCATAGGGTAGGGCAGTGTGAGCAGAACCAGCGGTGTCGTTTGACTTAGCAAACGAGGATCGGATGTCATCGACCTTCTTTTCAAAATGGTTGACGAAGTCATCTTCAGAGAGGGAGGAGGGAGGGGGAGGATTCAGGAGGGAGGAGAAGGTGGCAAAGAGCTTCCTAGGGTTAGAGGCAGATGCTTGGAACTTAGAATGGTAGAAAGTGGCTTTAGCAGCAGAGACAGAGGAGGATAAATGTAGAGAGGAGGGAGTGAAAGGATGCCAGGTCCGCAGGGAGGCGAGTTTTCCTCCATTTCCGCTGGCTGCCCGGAGCCCTGTTCTATATATTTACTGTATTTATATTGTATATATTGTGTGTTTATTTTGTGTAAATTCATCTCTCTTTAAATGTATTTGATGAATAAAAGTGATTCCGATTCTGATATATTGTAGTGCAGTATTCAAAATAAATTATGAGAAACTATCAAGACACAAGAAGAGTCCCAAATGCAGACACAGGGAGGCAGATGGTTGGAGTCTTACAATGTGTATTAATCCAAAGGGAATAGGCAAGAGGTCTGGACAGGTTAAAGGTTACAACCAGATCAGAGTCCAGGAGGTACAGAGTGGCAGACAGGCTCGAGGTCAAGGCAGACACAATGGTCAGGCAGGCAGGTACAGAGTGGCAGACAGGCTCGTGGTTAAGGCAGACACAATGGTCAGGCAGGCAGGTACAGAGTGGCAGACAGGCTCGTGGTCAAGGCAGACACAATGGTCAGGCAGGCAGGGTACAGAGTGGCAGACAGGCTCGTGGTTAAGGCAGACACAATGGTCAGGCAGGCAGGTACAGAGTGGCAGACAGGCTCGAGGTCAAGGCAGGCAGAATGGTCAGGCAGGAGGGTACAGAGTTGCAGACAGGCTCGTCACAAGGCAGAAACAATGGTCAGGCAGGCAGGTACAGAGTGGCAGACAGGCACAAGGTCAAGGCAGGCAGAATGGTCAGGCAGGAGGGTACAGAGTCCAGGAGGTACAGAGTGACAGACAGGCTCGTGGTCAAGGCAGGCAGAATGGTCAGGCAGGAGGGTACAGAGTGGCAGACAGGCTTGTGGTCAAGGCAGGCAGAATGGTCAGGCAGGAGGGTACAGAGTCCAGAAACAGGCAAGGGTCAAAACCGGGAGGACTAGATAAAGGAGAAGGCAAAAAGCTGGTTGACTTGGAAACATACAAGACTGGCACAGAGAGACAGGAAACACAGGGATAAATACACTGGCACAGAGAGACAGGAAACACAGGGATAAATACACTGGTACAGAGAGACAGGAAACACAGGGATAAATACACTGGCACAGAGAGACAGGAAACACAGGGATAAATACACTGGCACAGAGAGACAGGAAACACAGGGATAAATACACTGGCACAGAGAGACAGGAAACACAGGGATAAATACACTGGCACAGAGAGACAGGAAACACAGGGATAAATACACTGGCACAGAGAGACAGGAAACACAGGGATAAATACACTGGCACAGAGAGACAGGAAACACAGGGATAAATACACTGGCACAGAGAGACAGGAAACACAGGGAGGGATAAATACACTGGTACAGAGAGACAGGAAACACAGGGATAAATACACTGGTACAGAGAGACAGGAAACACAGGGATAAATACACTGGCACAGAGAGACAGGAAACACAGGGATAAATACACTGGCACAGAGAGACAGGAAACACAGGGATAAATACACTGGCACAGAGAGACAGGAAACACAGGGATAAATACACTGGTACAGAGAGACAGGAAACACAGGGATAAATACACTGGTACAGAGAGACAGGAAACACAGGGATAAATACACTGGTACAGGGAGACAGGAAACACAGGGATAAATACACTGGTACAGAGAGACAGGAAACACAGGGATAAATACACTGGTACAGGGAGACAGGAAACACAGGAATAAATACACTGGTACAGAGAGACAGGAAACACAGGGATAAATACACTGGGACAGAGAGACAGGAAACACAGGGATAAATACACTGGTACAGGGAGACAGGAAATACAGGGATAAATACACTGGTACAGGGAGACAGGAAACACAGGGATAAATACACTGGTACAAGGAGACAGGAAATACAGGGATAAATACACTGGTACAGGGAGACAGGAAACACAGGGATAAATACACTGGTACAGGAGACAGGAAACACAGGGATAAATACACTGGCACAGAGAGACAGGAAACACAGGGATAAATACACTGGTACAGGAGACAGGAAACACAGGGATAAATACACTGGTACAGGGAGACAGGAAACACAGGGATAAATACACTGGTACAGGGAGACAGGAAACACAGGGATAAATACACTGGTACAGAGAGACAGGAAACACAGGGATAAATACACTGGTACAGAGAGACAGGAAACACAGGGATAAATACACTGGTACAGGGAGACAGGAAACACAGGGATAAATACACTGGTACAGAGAGACAGGAAACACAGGGATAAATACACTGGTACAGAGAGACAGGAAACACAGGGATAAATACACTGGTACAGAGAGACAGGAAACACAGGGATAAATACACTGGTACAGAGAGACAGGAAACACAGGGATAAATACACTGGTACAGAGAGACAGGAAACACAGGGATAAATACACTGGTACAGAGAGACAGGAAACACAGGGATAAATACACTGGTACAGAGAGACAGGAAACACAGGGATAAATACACTGGTACAGAGAGACAGGAAACACAGGGATAAATACACTGGTACAGAGAGACAGGAAACACAGGGATAAATACACTGGTACAGAGAGACAGGAAACACAGGGATAAATACACTGGTACAGAGAGACAGGAAACACAGGGATAAATACACTGGTACAGAGAGACAGGAAACACAGGGATAAATACACTGGTACAGAGAGACAGGAAACACAGGGATAAATACACTGGTACAGAGAGACAGGAAACACAGGGATAAATACACTGGTACAGAGAGACAGGAAACACAGGGATAAATACACTGGTACAGAGAGACAGGAAACACAGGGATAAATACACTGGTACAGAGAGACAGGAAACACAGGGATAAATACACTGGCACAGAGAGACAGGAAACACAGGGATAAATACACTGGTACAGGGAGACAGGAAACACAGGGATAAATACACTGGTACAGAGAGACAGGAAACACAGGGATAAATACACTGGTACAGAGAGACAGGAAACACAGGGATAAATACACTGGTACAGAGAGACAGGAAACACAGGGATAAATACACTGGTACAGAGAGACAGGAAACACAGGGATAAATACACTGGTACAGAGAGACAGGAAACACAGGGATAAATACACTGGTACAGGGAGACAGGAAACACAGGGATAAATACACTGGTACAGAGAGACAGGAAACACAGGGATAAATACACTGGTACAGGGAGACAGGAAACACAGGGATAAATACACTGGTACAGAGAGACAGGAAACACAGGGATAAATACACTGGTACAGAGAGACAGGAAACACAGGGATAAATACACTGGTACAGAGAGACAGGAAACACAGGGATAAATACACTGGTACAGAGAGACAGGAAACACAGGGATAAATACACTGGTACAGAGAGACAGGAAACACAGGGATAAATACACTGGTACAGAGAGACAGGAAACACAGGGATAAATACACTGGTACAGAGAGACAGGAAACACAGGGATAAATACACTGGTACAGAGAGACAGGAAACACAGGGATAAATACACTGGTACAGAGAGACAGGAAACACAGGGATAAATACACTGGTACAGAGAGACAGGAACAGGAAACACAGGGATAAATACACTGGTACAGAGAGACAGGAAACACAGGGATAAATACACTGGCACAGAGAGACAGGAAACACAGGGATAAATACACTGGTACAGAGAGACAGGAAACACAGGGATAAATACACTGGTACAGAGAGACAGGAAACACAGGGATAAATACACTGGTACAGAGAGACAGGAAACACAGGGATAAATACACTGGTACAGAGAGACAGGAAACACAGGGATAAATACACTGGTACAGAGAGACAGGAAACACAGGGATAAATACACTGGTACAGAGAGACAGGAAACACAGGGATAAATACACTGGTACAGGGAGACAGGAAACACAGGAATAAATACACTGGTACAGAGAGACAGGAAACACAGGGATAAATACACTGGGACAGAGAGACAGGAAACACAGGGATAAATACACTGATACAGGGAGACAGGAAACACAGGGATAAATACACTGGTACAGGGAGACAGGAAACACAGGGATAAATACACTGGTACAAGGAGACAGGAAACACAGGGATAAATACACAGGCACAGAGAGACAGGAAACACAGGGATAAATACACTGATACAGAGAGACAGGAAACACAGGGATAAATACACTGGCACAGAGAGACAGGAAACACAGGGATAAATACACTGGTACAGGGAGACAGGAAACACAGGGATAAATACACTGGTACAGAGAGACAGGAAACACAGGGATAAATACACTGGTACAGAGAGACAGGAAACACAGGGATAAATACACTGGTACAGAGAGACAGGAAACACAGGGATAAATACACTGGTACAGAGAGACAGGAAACACAGGGATAAATACACTGGCACAGAGAGACAGGAAACACAGGGATAAATACACTGGTACAGAGAGACAGGAAACACAGGGATAAATACACTGGTACAGGGAGACAGGAAACACAGGGATAAATACACTGGTACAGGAGACAGGAAACACAGGGATAAATACACTGGTACAGAGAGACAGGAAACACAGGGATAAATACACTGGTACAGAGAGACAGGAAACACAGGGATAAATACACTGGTACAGGGAGACAGGAAACACAGGGATAAATACACTGGTACAGAGAGACAGGAAACACAGGGATAAATACACTGGTACAGAGAGACAGGAAACACAGGGATAAATACACTGGTACAGAGAGACAGGAAACACAGGGATAAATACACTGGTACAGAGAGACAGGAAACACAGGGATAAATACACTGGCACAGAGAGACAGGAAACACAGGGATAAATACACTGGTACAGAGAGACAGGAAACACAGGGATAAATACACTGGTACAGAGAGACAGGAAACACAGGGATAAATACACTGGTACAGAGAGACAGGAAACACAGGGATAAATACACTGGTACAGAGAGACAGGAAACACAGGGATAAATACACTGGTACAGAGAGACAGGAAACACAGGGATAAATACACTGGCACAGAGAGACAGGAAACACAGGGATAAATACACTGGTACAGAGAGACAGGAAACACAGGGATAAATACACTGGTACAGAGAGACAGGAAACACAGGGATAAATACACTGGTACAGAGAGACAGGAAACACAGGGATAAATACACTGGTACAGAGAGACAGGAAACACAGGGATAAATACACTGGTACAGAGAGACAGGAAACACAGGGATAAATACACTGGTACAGAGAGACAGGAAACACAGGGATAAATACACTGGTACAGAGAGACAGGAAACACAGGGATAAATACACTGGTACAGAGAGACAGGAAACACAGGGATAAATACACTGGTACAGGGAGACAGGAAACACAGGGATAAATACACTGGTACAGAGAGACAGGAAACACAGGGATAAATACACTGGTACAGAGAGACAGGAAACACAGGGATAAATACACTGGAACAGAGAGACAGGAAACACAGGGATAAATACACTGGTACAGAGAGACAGGAAACACAGGGATAAATACACTGGAACAGAGAGACGGGAAACACAGGGATAAATACACTGGTACAGAGAGACAGGAAACACAGGGATAAATACACTGGTACAGGAGACAGGAAACACAGGGATAAATACACTGGTACAGAGAGACAGGTAACACAGGGATAAATACACTGGCACAGAGAGACAGGAAACACAGGGATAAATACACTGGCACAGAGACAGGAAACACAGGGATAAATACACTGGTAGAGAGAGACAGGAAACACAGGGATAAATACACTGGCACAGAGAGACAGGAAACACAGGGATAAATACACTGGCACAGAGAGAAAGGAAACACAGGGATAAATACACTGGCACAGAGAGACAGGAAACACAGGGATAAATACACTGGTACAGAGAGACAGGAAACACAGGGATAAATACACTGGTACAGAGAGACAGGAAACACAGGGATAAATACACTGGTACAGAGAGACAGGAAACACAGGGATAAATACACTGGTACAGAGAGACAGGAAACACAGGGATAAATACACTGGTACAGAGAGACAGGAAACACAGGGATAAATACACTGGTACAGAGAGACAGGAAACACAGGTACAGGAGACAGGAAACACAGGTATAAATACACTGGCACAGAGAGACAGGAAACACAGGGATAAATACACTGGCACAGAGAGACAGGAAACACAGGGATAAATACACTGGCACAGAGAGACAGGAAACACAGGGATAAATACACTGGCACAGAGAGACAGGAAACACAGGGATAAATACACTGGTACAGAGAGACAGGAAACACAGGGATAAATACACTGGTACAGAGAGACAGGAAACACAGGGATAAATACACTGGTACAGAGAGACAGGAAACACAGGGATAAATACACTGGTACAGAGAGACAGGAAACACAGGGATAAATACACTGGTACAGGGAGACAGGAAACACAGGGATAAATACACTGGTACAGAGAGACAGGAAACACAGGGATAAATACACTGGTACAGAGAGACAGGAAACACAGGGATAAATACACTGGTACAGAGAGACAGGAAACACAGGGATAAATACACTGGCACAGAGAGACAGGAAACACAGGGATAAATACACTGGTACAGAGAGACAGGAAACACAGGGATAAATACACTGGTACAGAGAGACAGGAAACACAGGGATAAATACACTGGTACAGAGAGACAGGAAACACAGGGATAAATACACTGGTACAGAGAGACAGGAAACACAGGGATAAATACACTGGTACAGAGAGACAGGAAACACAGGGATAAATACACTGGTACAGAGAGACAGGAAACACAGGGATAAATACACTGGTACAGAGAGACAGGAAACACAGGGATAAATACACTGGTACAGAGAGACAGGAAACACAGGGATAAATACACTGGTACAGAGAGACAGGAAACACAGGGATAAATACACTGGTACAGAGAGACAGGAAACACAGGGATATATACACTGGCACAGAGAGACAGGAAACACAGGGATAAATACACTGGTACAGGGAGACAGGAAACACAGGGATAAATACACTGGTACAGAGAGACAGGAGACAGGAAACACAGGGATAAATACACTGGTACAGAGAGACAGGAAACACAGGGATAAATACACTGGCACAGAGAGACAGGAAACACAGGGATAAATACACTGGTACAGAGAGACAGGAAACACAGGGATAAATACACTGGCACAGAGAGACAGGAAACACAGGGATAAATACACTGGTACAGAGAGACAGGAAACACAGGGATAAATACACTGGTACAGAGAGACAGGAAACACAGGGATAAATACACTGGTACAGAGAGACAGGAAACACAGGGATAAATACACTGGTACAGAGAGACAGGAAACACAGGGATAAATACACTGGTACAGAGAGACAGGAAACACAGGGATAAATACACTGGTACAGGGAGACAGGAAACACAGGGATAAATACACTGGTACAGGGAGACAGGAAACACAGGGATAAATACACTGGTACAGGGAGACAGGAAACACAGGGATAAATACACTGGTACAGAGAGACAGGAAACACAGGGATAAATACACTGGTACAGAGAGACAGGAAACACAGGGATAAATACACTGGTACAGAGAGACAGGAAACACAGGGATAAATCCACTGATACAGGGAGACAGGAAACACAGGGATAAATACACTGGCACAGGGAGACAGGAAACACAGGGATAAATACACTGGTACAGAGAGACAGGAAACACAGGGATATATACAATGGGGAAAACAAGCGACACCTGGAGGGGGTGGAGACAATAATGAGGACAGGTGAAAATGATCAGGGTGTGACACAAACACTGAGGTTCTCTCTCTTTACTGGGTCTCAGCACGTGTCGGTGTTGGATTACTGAACACAACATGGGGATGGATGGGAGGAGACGTCTGCCAGGCAATATGCACAGCATGACTCACTCTGTATGTTCCTCTCTCTCCCTCCCCTCCGTCTCTCTCTCTCTTTCTATTTCTCTCTCTTATCTATTTATACCTCTCCATTTATTTCTCTCTCTATTTCCCTCTAATTCTCATTTAGGGATTCGGTAGTTTTTGCAACCAGTTTTTCAAAGGAAAATCAGCTCACCATCTGGTGTTGCGGTCAGGTCACGAAGCCTGCTCTGCTCTGGTCTGTCAGTTCTTAGCTCACATCCAACTACATTCATAGATTTACTCTGCATTCTACATTCATGGAAAGGATTAAGGAATCTCTCTCCAAAGAGCTTGGAGGTTTATGTATGAACAGTCTAAACGGAACATTCTCGTTGATGTATTCTAGAACAGTCTAGATGGAACATTTTTTTATTCTAGAACAGTTTGGAACATTAAGTTGATTATTTAACCAGGAACATTGTAGTTGATGTATTCTAGAACAGTCTAGATGGAACACATTGATTATTCTTTCGATGGAACAGTTGATGATTCTAGAACAGTCTAGATGGAACATTGTGTTGATGTATTCTAGAACAGTCTAGATAGAACAGTAGTTGATGTATTCTAGAACAGTCTAGATGGAACATTGTAGTTGATGTATTCTAGAGAACAGTCTAGGTTAGAGAACATTGTAGTTGATGTATTCTAGAACAGTCTAGGAACATTGTAGTTGATGTATTCTAGAACAGTCTAGATAGAACATTGTAGTTGATGTATTCTAGAACAGTCTAGATGGAACATTGTAGTTGATGTATTCTAGAACAGTCTAGATGGAACATTGTAGTTGATGTATTCTAGAACAGTCTAGATGGAACATTGTAGTTGATGTATTCTAGAACAGTCTAGATAGAACATTGTAGTTGATGTATTCTAGAACAGTCTAGATGGAACATTGTAGTTGATGTATTCTAGAACAGTCTAGATGGAACATTGTAGTTGATGTATTCTAGAACAGTCTAGATAGAACATTGTAGTTGATGTATTCTAGAACAGTCTAGATGGAACATTGTAGTTGATGTATTCTAGAACAGTCTAGATAGAACATTGTAGTTGATGTATTCTAGAACAGTCTAGATGGAACATTGTAGTTGATGTATTCTAGAACAGTCTAGATGGAACATTCTCGTTGATGTATTCTAGAACAGTCTAGATGGAACATTGTAGTTGATGTATTCTAGAACAGTCTAGATGGAACATTGTAGTTGATGTATTCTAGAACAGTCTAGATGGAACATTGTAGTTGATGTATTCTAGAACAGTCTAGATAGAACATTGTAGTTGATGTATTCTAGAACAGTCTAGATGGAACATTGTAGTTGATGTATTCTAGAACAGTCTCGATGGAACATTGTAGTTGATGTATTCTAGAACAGTCTAGATGGAACATTCTCGTTGATGTATTCTAGAACAGTCTAGATGGAACATTGTAGTTGATGTATTCTAGAACAGTCTAAACGGAACATTCTCGTTGATGTATTCTAGAACAGTCTAGATGGAACATTGTAGTTGATGTATTCTAGAACAGTCTCGATGGAACATTCTCGTTGATGTATTCTAGAACAGTCTCGATGGAACATTGTAGTTGATGTATTCTAGAACAGTCTAGATAGAACATTGTAGTTGATGTATTCTAGAACAGTCTAGATAGAACATTGTAGTTGATGTATTCTAGAACAGTCTAGATGGAACATTGTAGTTGATGTATTCTAGAACAGTCTAGATGGAACATTGTAGTTGATGTATTCTAGAACAGTCTAGATGGAACATTGTAGTTGATGTATTCTAGAACAGTCTAGATAGAACATTGTAGTTGATGTATTCTAGAACAGTCTAGATAGAACATTGTAGTTGATGTATTCTAGAACAGTCTAGATGGAACATTGTAGTTGATGTATTCTAGAACAGTCTAGATGGAACATTGTAGTTGATGTATTCTAGAACAGTCTAGATGGAACATTGTAGTTGATGTATTCTAGAACAGTCTAGATGGAACATTGTAGTTGATGTATTCTAGAACAGTCTAGATGGAACATTGTAGTTGATGTATTCTAGAACAGTCTAGATGGAACATTGTAGTTGATGTATTCTAGAACAGTCTAGATGGAACATTGTAGTTGATGTATTCTAGAACAGTCTAGATGGAACATTGTAGTTGATGTATTCTAGAACAGTCTAGATGGAACATTGTAGTTGATGTATTCTAGAACAGTCTAGATGGAACATTGTAGTTGATGTATTCTAGAACAGTCTAGATGGAACATTGTAGTTGATGTATTCTAGAACAGTCTAGATGGAACATTGTAGTTGATGTATTCTAGAACAGTCTAGATGGAACATTGTAGTTGATGTATTCTAGAACAGTCTAGATGGAACATTGTAGTTGATGTATTCTAGAACAGTCTAGATGGAACATTGTAGTTGATGTATTCTAGAACAGTCTAGATGGAACATTGTAGTTGATGTATTCTAGAACAGTCTAGATGGAACATTGTAGTTGATGTATTCTAGAACAGTCTAGATGGAACATTGTAGTTGATGTATTCTAGAACAGTCTAGATGGAACATTGTAGTTGATGTATTCTAGAACAGTCTAGATGGAACATTGTAGTTGATGTATTCTAGAACAGTCTAGATGGAACATTGTAGTTGATGTATTCTAGAACAGTCTAGATGGAACATTGTAGTTGATGTATTCTAGAACAGTCTAGATGGAACATTCTCGTTGATGTATTCTAGAACAGTCTAGATGGAACATTGTAGTTGATGTATTCTAGAACAGTCTAGATGGAACATTGTAGTTGATGTATTCTAGAACAGTCTAGATGGAACATTGTAGTTGATGTATTCTAGAACAGTCTAGATAGAACATTGTAGTTGATGTATTCTAGAACAGTCTAGATGGAACATTGTAGTTGATGTATTCTAGAACAGTCTAGATAGAACATTGTAGTTGATGTATTCTAGAACAGTCTAGATGGAACATTGTAGTTGATGTATTCTAGAACAAGAATATTTTACAATCCCACTGTATGACATGCTGAATCCATGCAGTAGTCCAAGAGGAGAGCAACACCACAACAGGACCACATGTATACTGAACACTATCATTTCAGTCTGACCCTGGGTACAATTTAATTCCATTTAACCCCTGAAGACATGCTACTTTACACCTCTACCTGTAAATAATGAATGAAGTTCAGGTAATGGAGATCAATTTGTTTAATGGTAATGAGCATATAATTATTTTCACAATGTGTTGTTATAAAACAGGATCCTGGATGCTGACTGGTTGGTAGCAGGAAGTTATTTATGATCATTCCCGCAAAATGCAAAGATGCCATAATTCCATTTCAAGTATCAATGCACATCCCTGTGCCAAAGTCCAACCAGGCATTCATAAACTTCATCCACTGTCCCGCAGTCCAGCCAGGCATTCATAAACTTCATCCACTGTCCCGCAGTCCAGCCAGGCATTCATAAACATCATCCACTGTCCCACAGCCCAGCCAGGCATTCATAAACTTCATCCACTGTCCCGCAACCCAGCCAGGCATTCATAAACTTCATCCACTGTCCCGCAGTCCAGCCAGGCATTCATAAACTTCATCCACTGTCCCGCAGCCCAGCCAGGCATTCATAAACATCATCCACTGCCCCGCAGCCCAGCCAGGCATTCATAAACATCATCCACTGTCCCGCAGTCCAGCCAGGCATTCATAAACATCATCCACTATCCCACAGCCCAGCCAGGCATTCATAAACATCATCCACTGTCCCGCAGTCCAGCCAGGCAATCATAAACATCATCCACTGTCCCACAACCCAGCCAGGCATTCATAAACTTCATCCACTGTCCCACAGCCCAGCCAGGCATTCATAAACATCATCCACTATCCCACAGTCCAGCCAGGCATTCATAAACATCATCCACTATCCCACAGCCCAGCCAGGCATTCATAAACATCATCCACTGTCCCGCAGTCCAGGCAGGCAATCATAAACATCATCCACTGTCCCACAACCCAGCCAGGCATTCATAAACTTCATCCACTGTCCCGCAGTCCAGCCAGGCATTCATAATGTCCCGCAGCCCAGCCAGGCATTCATAAACATCATCCACTGTCCCACAACCCAGCCAGGCATTCATAAACATCATCCACTGTCCCGCAGTCCAGCCAGGCATTCATAAACATCATCCACTGCCCCGTAGCCCAGTCAGGCATTCATAAACATCATCCACTGTCCCGCAGTCCAGCCAGGCATTCATAAACATCATCCACTGTCCCACAGTCCAGCCAGGCATTCATAAACATCATCCACTATCCCACAGCCCAGCCAGGCATTCATAAACATCATCCACTGTCCCGCAGCCCAGGCAGGCATTCATAAACATCATCCACTGTCCCACAACCCAGCCAGGCATTCATAAACTTCATCCACTGTCCCACAGTCCAGCCAGGCATTCATAATGTCCCGCAGCCCAGCCAGGCATTCATAAACATCATCCACTGTCCCACAGTCCAGCCAGGCATTCATAAACATCATCCACTATCCCACAGCCCAGCCAGGCATTCATAAACATCATCCACTGTCCCGCAGCCCAGGCAGGCATTCATAAACATCATCCACTGTCCCACAACCCAGCCAGGCATTCATAAACTTCATCCACTGTCCCACAGTCCAGCCAGGCATTCATAATGTCCCGCAGCCCAGCCAGGCATTCATAAACATCATCCACTGTCCCACAACCCAGCCAGGCATTCATACACATCATCCACTGTCCCGCAGTCCAGCCAGGCATTCATAAACTTCATCCACTGCCCCGCAGCCTAGCCAGGCATTCATAAACATCATCCACTGTCCCGCAGTCCAGCCAGGCATTCATAAACATCATCCACTGTCCCACAGCCCAGCCAGGCATTCATACACATCATCCACTGTCCCACAACCCAGCCAGGCATTTATAAACATCATCCACTGTCCCGCAGTCCAGCCAGGCATTCATAAACATCATCCACTGCCCCGCAGCCCAGCCAGGCATTCATAAACATCATCCACTGTCCCGCAGTCCAGCCAGGCATTCATAAACTTCATCCACTGTCCCGCAGCCCAGCCAGGCATTCATAAACATCATCCACTGCCCCGCAGCCCAGCCAGGCATTCATAAACATCATCCACTGTCCCGCAGTCCAGCCAGGCATTCATAAACATCATCCACTGTCCCGCAGCCCAGCCAGGCATTCATAAACATCATCCACTGTCCCACAACCCAGCCAGGCATTCATAAACATCATCCACTGTCCCGCAGTCCAGCCAGGCATTCATAAACATCATCCACTGCCCCGCAGCCCAGCCTGGCATTCATAAACATCATCCACTGCCCCGCAGCCCAGCCAGGCTGCGGGGGTCCAACTCCATATTAATGCCCATGGTTTTGGAATGATGTGTTTAATGAGAAGTTGTCCACATACTTTTGGTTATATAGTGTATATTTCAGGATGGTGTGCATTCCTGGAAGTTATCAGAATTCATGTAAACAATACAGTTTTGAAAACATAGCTTATCCCCCCCAAAAAAAATGGTTTCTTAATTTAAAAAAGGTGGTTTCTTGACTAAACTTACCCAGAGTATGGGGAAATGGTGAGTTGAGGAGCTTACAAATAAATGTATGTACTGAATGATTTATTACAGCTACCTTCTTTAATGTCTATCTTTCTTTCCCAAACACAATTCAACACAATCACAATCACTTTTTTTTCTCTTTTCATAATGTTTTAACACCTAACAAACATTTTTTTTCTTTTATCAGCCTGTTGTTACCTCATATCCCAGCTTGCATTGCGCCTGGAAAAGGAAACACTTCCATTTTCTCAACTTGCCATTGGCTCAACCATGAGCTCAACCATTGGCTCAACCATGAGCTCAACCATTGGTTCAACCATTGGCTCAACCATTGGCTCAACCATTGGCTCAACCATGAGCTCAACCATTAGCTCAACCATGAGCTCAACCATTGGCTCAACCATTGGCTCAACCATTGGCTCAACCATTGGCTCAACCATGAGCTCAACCATTGGCTCAACCATTGGCTCAACCATTGGCTCAACCATTGGCTCAACCATTAGCTCAACCATTGGCTCAACTTACCCCACTGCAAACTTAGTAATTATATTAGCCCACACACCTACAATGATACACATAAAAATGTACAGAACAATCGTAAATCTGCTTTTGTTTAGATACAAGCCCTCAATAAACTTCTATTACCATAGATTAATTTGACTTGGTGAAAATCAATATATTATTCATATAAATCTCACATAATATAAATATGCAATTAGCCTATTAAATTGTTTATCTAACTCTGTAAAGAGTAATGAAAATATGCATTACGGAATGAACAAATGTCTGAGAATGGAATTATAAATACAAGTGTATTTCATTACTTTGTAAAATGAATGAGCGCATTATACAAGAAATAAGATTAAGTTACAAAGCATTATTCTAGGAATGATCAGAGAGGGAGAGAGACACGAGAGAGAGACATGAGAGAGAGAGACACAAGAGAGAGAGAGAGACACGAGAGAGAGAGACATAAGAGAGAGAGAGAGAGAGACACGAGAGAGAGAGAGAGACACAAGAGAGAGAGAGAGAGACACGAGTGAGAGAGAGAGAGAGAGACACGAGAGAGAGAGAGAGAGACACGAGAGAGAGAGAGAGACACGAGAGAGAGAGACACGAGAGAGCGTGAGAGAGAGAGACACTAGAGAGAGAGAGAGACACGAGAGTGAGAGAGAGAGAGAGAGAGAGAGAGAGAGAGAGAGAGAGAGAGAGAGAGAGAGAGAGAGAGAGACACCTCCTACCCAGAGGTGTGACAAGAGTGGGTTGGTGAGATAATGCAGCATTCCTGAGACAACATAACCTCTCCTACCCAGAGGTGTGACAAGAGGGGGTTGGTGAGATAATGCAGAGAAGGCTGAATTCCTAAGACAGCACAAAGGAAGTGATTGCATACAGTGTAAAGAGCAACTTCATCACCAACTACTACGCTAGCTTGCTATCCTATTGACTCGCTAACCATTTACTAGTCGATGCCTACCGGTATGTAATTAATATTTATTAAATCATTATTTATTGAAGTTCTTGTCTGTCTCTCGTCGTCATTGAACCTCTGCTTGCTAGCTAGCTAGCTACATTCTAATGACTTGTTTTAGCATAGCAACGTGGAATGAAACGAACGAAGGACAGGGTTAAAACATTCCGAAAGAATGAACGACCAGCCTGTTTGGTTAGCAACTTCTGAACCTCCGAACTCACAACTGGACTATATCATCTGTTGGAAGGATAAAATAAATCAAATGTACTCATTAAAATAATGTTTTTAAGGGGAAAACGTGTGGTTTTGTCTTTTTTTTATTTTTATATATCTTGTTGTTGTATATGTTGGCAACCGTTTTGTAAAAGCAATAAGGCCTTCACAAACCCTGGAATTATCGTGTGTGTTATCTCCCTCCTCAGCTCTGTTTTCCTTGGCTTCGCCTCGGGTCTTAAAACAACCTTTTAGTCGGGAGTCATCACACGATAATCCCCAGGTTCTCATGCCTTATTGCTTAAATAAATCATTCAACAGGTTAGGTAGGGTTAAATGGGTGTGTGTCCCAAATGGCACCTTATTCCCTATACAGTGCACTACTGTCGAACCAGGGCCCATAGGGAATAGGGTGCCATTTGGGATGCAACTAAGGTTAATATGGCACTGAGGACCTCTGTACACTTCTCATCACAGGGACATTATTCTAGTATCCTGGTATCCAGATCTGTTGCCTTGCCAACTCACGCTTGACAGTGGACCCCTATGAGATGGACAAGACAGCGCAAATAGATCTGGATACCAGACACGCCCACAGTGTCTGGACGGGCGGTGTACCACACAGGGGTGTGACTGTCTGTTTTCCCTGTGGAGAAGGCGGGAGCCAAGGTACACAAGGGCCTTGGTGATGGAGGGGCGAGGAGGAGTTGGCCTGGGGTGAGGGGCTGAAGGGGTTGATGGAGGGGCGAGGAGGGGCATGGGCGAGGGGCTGAAGGGGGTGATGGAGGGGCGAGGAGGGGCTGGGGCAAGGGGCTGAAAGGGGTTATGGAGGAGTTGGCCTGGGGCGAGGGGCTGAAGAGGGTGATGGATGGAGGAGTTGGCCTGGGGCGAGGGGCTGAAGAGGGTGAGGAAGGGGCGAGGAGGAGTTGGCCTAGGGTGAGGGGCTGAAGAGGGTGAGGGCGGGGTGAGGAGGAGTTGGCCTGGGGCGAGGGCTGAAGGGGGTTATGGAGGAGTTGGCCTGGGGCGAGGGACTGACGAGGGTGATGGAGGGGCGAGGAGGAGTTGGCCTGGGGCGAGGGGCTGAGGGGGTTATGGAGGAGTTGGCCTGGGGTGAGGGGCTGAAGAGGGTGAGGGAGGGGCTAGGAGGAGTTGGCATGGGGCGAGGGGCTGAAGAGGGTGAGGGAGGGGCGAGGAGGGGCTGGGGTGAGCTAGGTAATGAGAATGGGTAATGGAATTCTACTAATGGATCCTAATCCGTCCCTGAAGAGTGGGCCGGAAGACCCTCCAGAGGTGTTCAGCTCAGAGAGTGTCAGACCGTTAACGTTGGAGCCTGTCTGATAGCATAATGGGAAAGCTGGGACCCTGGGAATAAGGTCTGGTACTGCAGTCTGCAGACTGGTACTGTGGTAATGACTATAGATTCATTCATATCCAGTAACTTATTAGATATAATTGTTTTAAGGCTGTTGTTAAAGCAGTGTCAAATATGTGATGCATATGGGGATGAGAGGAAGATGAACATGTTCCACACGGAGTTAGCCCACTGAGTTAGCCCACTGAGTTAGCCCACTGAGTTAGCCCACTGAGTTAGCCCACTGAGATAGCCCACTGAGTTAGCTCACTGAGTTAGCTCACTGAGTTAGCCCACTGAGTTAGCCCACTGAGTTAGCCCACTGAGTTAGCTCACTGAGTTAGCCCACTGAGTTAGCCCACTGAGTTAGCTCACTGAGTTAGCTCACTGAGTTAGCCCACTGAGTTAGCCCACTGAGTTAGCCCACTGAGTTAGCCCACTGAGTTAGCCCACTGAGTTAGCCCACTGAGTTAGCTCACTGAGTTAGCCCACTGAGTTAGCCCACTGAGTTAGCTCACTGAGTTAGCCCACTGAGTTAGCCCACTGAGTTAGCTCACTGAGTTAGCTCACTGAGTTAGCCCACTGAGTTAGCTCACTGAGTTATCCCACTGAGTTAGCCCACTGAGTTATCCCACTGAGTTAGCCCACTGAGTTAGCCCACTGAGTTAGCCCACTGAGTTATCCCACTGAGTTAGCTCACTGAGTTATCCCACTGAGTTAGCCCACTGAGTTAGCTCACTGAGTTATCCCACTGAGTTAGCTCACTGAGTTAGCTCACTGAGTTAGCCCACTGAGTTAGCCCACTGAGTTAGCCCACTGAGTTAGCTCACTGAGTTAGCCCACTGAGTTAGCTCACTGAGTTAGCCCACTGAGTTAGCTCACTGAGTTAGCCCACTGAGTTAGCCCACTGAGTTAGCCCACTGAGTTAGCTCACTGAGTTAGCTCACTGAGTTAGCCCACTGAGTTAGCTCACTGAGTTAGCTCACTGAGTTAGCCCACTGAGTTAGCTCACTGAGTTAGCTCACTGAGTTAGCCCACTGAGTTAGCCCACTGAGTTAGCCCACTGAGTTAGCTCACTGAGTTAGCTCACTGAGTTAGCCCACTGAGTTAGCTCACTGAGTTAGCTCACTGAGTTAGCCCACTGAGTTAGCTCACTGAGTTAGCTCACTGAGTTAGCTCACTGAGTTAGCTCACTGAGTTAGCTAGCCCACTGAGTTAGCTCACTGAGTTATCCCACTGAGTTAGCCCACTGAGTTAGCTCACTGAGTTAGCTCACTGAGTTATCTCACTGAGTTAGCCCACTGAGTTAGCCCACTGAGTTATCCCACTGAGTTAGCCCACTGAGTTAGCTCACTGAGTTAGCTCACTGAGTTAGCCCACTGAGTTAGCTCACTGAGTTAGCTCACTGAGTTAGCCCACTGAGTTAGCCCACTGAGTTAGCTCACTGAGTTAGCCCACTGAGTTAGCCCACTGAGTTAGCCCACTGAGTTAGCTCACTGAGTTAGCCCACTGAGTTAGCCCACTGAGTTAGCCCACTGAGTTAGCTCACTGAGTTAGCCCACTGAGTTAGCCCACTGAGTTAGCCCACTGAGTTAGCTCACTGAGTTAGCTCACTGAGTTAGCCCACTGAGTTAGCTCACTGAGTTAGCTCACTGAGTTAGCCCACTGAGTTAGCCCACTGAGTTAGCTCACTGAGTTAGCTCACTGAGTTAGCCCACTGAGTTAGCTCACTGAGTTAGCTCACTGAGTTAGCCCACTGAGTTAGCTCACTGAGTTAGCCCACTGAGTTAGCTCACTGAGTTAGCCCACTGAGTTAGCCCACTGAGTTAGCCCACTGAGTTAGCTCACTGAGTTAGCTCACTGAGTTAGCCCACTGAGTTAGCTCACTGAGTTAGCTCACTGAGTTAGCACTGAGTTAGCAGGGTGTTGTCCACTGAGTTAGCTCACTGAGTTAGCTCACTGAGTTAGCCCACTGAGTTAGCTCACTGAGTTAGCTCACTGAGTTAGCTCACTGAGTTATCCCACTGAGTTAGCCCACTGAGTTAGCTCACTGAGTTAGCTCACTGAGTTATCCCACTGAGTTAGCCCACTGAGTTAGCTCACTGAGTTAGCTCACTGAGTTAGCCCACTGAGTTAGCTCACTGAGTTAGCTCACTGAGTTAGCCCACTGAGTTAGCTCACTGAGTTAGCTCACTGAGTTAGCTCACTGAGTTAGCCCACTGAGTTAGCTCACTGAGTTAGCCCACTGAGTTAGCCCACTGAGTTAGCCCACTGAGTTAGCTCACTGAGTTAGCCCACTGAGTTAGCCCACTGAGTTAGCCCACTGAGTTAGCCCACTGAGTTAGCTCACTGAGTTAGCCCACTGAGTTAGCCC
The DNA here is from genome assembly GCF_023373465.1 of Oncorhynchus keta. Taxonomy (NCBI): domain Eukaryota; kingdom Metazoa; phylum Chordata; class Actinopteri; order Salmoniformes; family Salmonidae; genus Oncorhynchus; species Oncorhynchus keta. Next base: position 55,157,127 of record NC_068441.1, read on the forward strand.
ACTGAGTTAGCCCACTGAGTTAGCCCACTGAGTTAGCTCACTGAGTTAGCCCACTGAGTTAGCTCACTGAGTTAGCTCACTGAGTTAGCCCACTGAGTTAGCTCACTGAGTTAGCTCACTGAGTTAGCTCACTGAGTTAGCCCAAGGCTACTCATCACGTAAGGCATTTCTGCTTGTGACCGGACCTCTCCTCTAGTCTCCATCTTGGAGTGAGCGAGCGGCAGGTCGGGATGCAGCGCCACAAACACACAAACACAGGGACTTTACAACACAGCAATTCAAATGTGGATGAATTATTAGACCTATCATTGGTGTGTGGTTGGGCTAGCACCATGGTTAAACCATCAGATATGACTAGCAGTGCTGTCTGTAGTTTCCTGTAGTGTACAGCAGTAGCAGTGCTACCTGTAGTTACCAGCAGAGTAGAGAAGAGTAGTGTACAGTAGGGTGGTGTAGAGTACAGTAGAGTAGGTAGAGTAGAGTAGGTACAGTAGGGTGGTGTAGAGTATAGTAGAGTAGGTAGAGTAGAGTAGTGTAGTGTACAGTAGGGTGGTGTAGAGTACAGTAGAGTAGGTAGAGTAGAGTAGTGTAGTGTACAGTAGGGTGGTGTAGAGTACAGTAGAGTAGGTAGAGTAGAGTAGTGTAGAGTACAGTAGAGTAGGTAGAGTAGGTAGAGTAGAGTAGAGTGCCGTCCTTGGCCAGCTCTACCGCTATCTCTCTCAGAATGACCTTCTTGATCCAAATCAGTCAGGTTTCAAGACTAGTCATTCAACTGAGACTGCTCTTCTCTGCATCACGGAGGCGCTCCGCACTGCTAAAGCTAACTCTCTCTCCTCTGCTCTCATCCTTCTAGACCTATCGGCTGCCTTCGATACTGTGAACCATCAGATCCTCCTCTCCACCCTCTCCGAGTTGGGCATCTCCGGCGCGGCCCACGCTTGGATTGCGTCCTACCTGACAGGTCGCTCCTACCAGGTGGCGTGGCGAGAATCTGTCTCCTCACCACGCGCTCTCACCACTGGTGTCCCCCAGGGCTCTGTTCTAGGCCCTCTCATATTCTCGCTATACACCAAGTTGCTTGGCTCTGTCATAACCTCACATGGTCTCTCCTATCATTGCTATGCAGACGACACACAATTAATCTTCTCCTTTCCCCTTCTGATGACCAGGTGGCGAATCGCATCTCTGCATGTCTGGCAGACATATCAGTGTGGATGACGGATCACCACCTCAAGCTGAACCTCGGCAAGACGGAGCTGCTCTTCCTCCCGGGGAAGTACTGCCCGTTCCATGATCTCGCCATCACGGTTGACAACTCCATTGTGTCCTCCTCCCAGAGCGCTAAGAACCTTGGCGTGATCCTGGACAACACCCTGTCGTTCTCAACTAACATCAAGGCGGTGGCCCGTTCCTGTAGGTTCATGCTCTACAACATCCGCAGTACGACCCTGCCTCACACAGGAAGCGGCGCAGGTCCTAATCCAGGCACTTGTCATCTCCCGTCTGGATTACTGCAACTCGCTGTTGGCTGGCCTCCCTGCCTGTGCCATTAAACCCCTACAACTCATCCAGAACGCCGCAGCCCGTCTGGTGTTCAACCTTCCCAAGTTCTCTCACGTCACCCCGCTCCTCCGCTCTCTCCACTGGCTTCCAGTTGAAGCTCGTATCCGCTACAAGACCATGGTGCTTGCCTACGGAGCTGTGAGGGGAACGGCACCTCAGTACCACCAGGCTCTGATCAGGCCCTACACCCAAACAAGGGCACTGCGTTCATCCACCTCTGGCCTGCTCGCCTCCCTACCACTGAGGAAGTACAGTTCCCGCTCAGCCCAGACAAAACTGTTCGCTGCTCTGGCCCCCAATGGTGGAACAAACTCCCTCACGACGCCAGGACAGCGGAGTCAATCACCACCTTCCGGAGACACCTGAAACCCCACCTCTTTAAGGAATAGGATAAGGATATTTCCTAGGATAAGTAATCCTTCTCACCCCCCTAAAAGATTTAGATGCACTATTGTAAAGTGGCTGTTCCACTGGATGTCATAAGGTGAATGCACCAATTTGTAAGTCGCTCTTGATAAGAGCGTCTGCTGAATGACTTAAATGTAAATGTAAATGTACAGTAGAGTAGGTAGAGTAGAGTAGGTAGAGTAGAGTAGAGTACAGTAGAGTAGGTAGAGTAGAGTAGGTACAGTAGGGTGGTGTAGAGTACAGTAGAGTAGGTAGAGTAGGTACAGTAGGGTGGTGTAGAGTACAGTAGAGTAGGTAGAGTAGAGTAGGTAGAGTAGAGTAGGTAGAGTAGAGTAGAGTAGAGTAGAGTAGAGTAGAGTAGAGTAGAGTAGAGTAGTGTACAGTAGGGTGGTGTAGAGTACAGTAGAGTAGGTAGAGTAGAGTAGTGTAGAGTACAGTAGAGTAGGTAGAGTAGTGTAGAGTACAGTAGAGTAGGTAGAGTAGAGTAGAGTAGTGTACAGTAGGGTGGTGTAGAGTACAGTAGAGTAGGTAGAGTAGAGTAGTGTAGAGTACAGTAGAGTAGGTAGAGTAGAGTAGAGTAGGTAGAGTAGGGTGGTGTAGAGTATAGTAGAGTAGGCAGAGTAGGTACAGTAGGGTGGTGTATAGTACAGTAGAGTAGGTAGAGTAGTGTAGAGTACAGTAGAGTAGGTAGAGTAGAGTAGTGTAGAGTACAGTAGAGTAGGTAGAGTAGAGTAGTGTACAGTAGGGTGGTGTAGAGTACAGTAGAGTAGGTAGAGTAGAGTAGTGTAGAGTACAGTAGAGTAGGTAGAGTAGGTAGAGTAGAGTAGAGTAGGTAGAGTAGAGTAGTGTAGTGTAGAGTAGTGTAGAGTACAGTAGAGTAGGTAGAGTACAGTAGAGTAGGTAGAGTACAGTAGAGTAGTGTAGAGTACAGTACAGTAGTGTAGAGTACAGTAGAGTAGGTAGAGTACAGTAGAGTAGTGTAGAGTAGTGTAGAGTACACTATAATAGGTACAGTAGAGTAGTGTAGGGTACAGTAGGGTGGTGTAGAGTACAGTACAGTAGTGTAGAGTACAGTAGAGTAGGTAGAGTACAGTAGGGTGGTGTAGAGTACAGTACAGTAGTGTAGAGTACAGTAGAGTAGGTAGAGTACAGTAGAGTAGTGTAGTGTAGAGTAGTGTAGAGTACAGTAGAGTAGGTAGAGTACAGTAGGGTGGTGTAGAGTACAGTAGGGTGGTGTAGAGTACAGTACAGTAGTGTAGAGTACAGCAGTAGGTAGAGTAGAGTCCTGTAGAGTACAGAACAGTATGTAGAGTAGAGTAGTGTAGAGTACAGTAGAGTAGGTAGAGTAGAGTAGTGTAGAGTACAGTAGGGTGGTGTAGAGTACAGTAGGGTGGTGTAGAGTACAGTAGAGTAGGTAGAGTAGAGTAGTGTAGAGTACAGTAGAGTAGGTAGAGTAGAGTAGTGTAGAGTACAGTAGAGTAGGTAGAGTAGAGTAGAGTAGTGTACAGTAGGGTGGTGTAGAGTACAGTAGAGTAGGTAGAGTAGAGTAGTGTAGAGTACAGTAGAGTAGGTAGAGTAGAGTAGAGTAGGTACAGTAGGGTGGTGTAGAGTATAGTAGAGTAGGCAGAGTAGGTACAGTAGGGTGGTGTATAGTACAGTAGAGTAGGTAGAGTAGAGTAGTGTAGAGTACAGTAGAGTAGGTAGAGTAGAGTAGTGTAGAGTACAGTAGAGTAGGTAGAGTAGAGTAGAGTAGTGTACAGTAGGGTGGTGTAGAGTACAGTAGAGTAGGTAGAGTAGAGTACAGTAGAGTAGGTAGAGTAGTGTAGAGTACAGTAGAGTCGCTAGAGTAGTGTAGAGTACAGTAGAGTAGGTAGAGTCCCTCAGAGTAGTGTACAGTAGGGTGGTGTAGAGTACAGTAGAGTAGGTAGAGTAGAGTAGTGTAGAGTACAGTAGAGTAGGTAGAGTAGAGTAGAGTAGGTACAGTAGGGTGGTGTAGAGTATAGTAGAGTAGGCAGAGTAGGTACAGTAGGGTGGTGTATAGTACAGTAGAGTAGGTAGAGTAGTGTAGAGTACAGTAGAGTAGGTAGAGTAGAGTAGTGTAGAGTACAGTAGAGTAGGTAGAGAAGAGTAGTGTACAGTAGGGTGGTGTAGAGTAGAGTAGAGTAGGTAGAGTAGAGTAGTGTAGAGTACAGTAGAGTAGGTAGAGTAGAGTAGTGTAGAGTACAGTAGGGTGGTGTAGAGTACAGTAGGGTGGTGTAGAGTACAGTAGAGTAGGTAGAGTAGTGTAGAGTACAGTAGAGTAGGTAGAGTAGAGTAGAGTAGAGTAAGTAGAGTAGGTAGAGTAGAGTAGAGTAGTGTACAGTAGGGTGGTGTAGAGTACAGTAGAGTAGAGTAGAGTAGAGTAGTGTAGAGTACAGTAGAGTAGGTAGAGTAGAGTAGTGTAGAGTACAGTAGAGTAGGTAGAGTAGAGTAGTGTAGAGTACAGTAGAGTAGGTAGAGTAGAGTAGAGTAGTGTACAGTAGGGTGGTGTAGAGTACAGTAGAGTAGGTAGAGTAGAGTAGAGTAGGTACAGTAGGGTGGTGTAGAGTATAGTAGAGTAGGCAGAGTAGGTACAGTAGGGTGGTGTATAGTACAGTAGAGTAGGTAGAGTAGAGTAGTGTAGAGTACAGTAGAGTAGGTAGAGTAGAGTAGTGTAGAGTACAGTAGAGTAGGTAGAGTAGAGTAGAGTAGTGTACAGTAGGGTGGTGTAGAGTACAGTAGAGTAGGTAGAGTAGAGTAGTGTAGAGTACAGTAGAGTAGGTAGAGTAGAGTAGTGTAGAGTACAGTAGAGTAGGTAGAGTAGAGTAGTGTAGAGTACAGTAGAGTAGGTAGAGTAGAGTAGAGTAGTGTACAGTAGGGTGGTGTAGAGTACAGTAGAGTAGGTAGAGTAGAGTAGTGTAGAGTACAGTAGAGTAGGTAGAGTAGAGTAGAGTAGGTACAGTAGGGTGGTGTAGAGTATAGTAGAGTAGGCAGAGTAGGTACAGTAGGGTGGTGTATAGTACAGTAGAGTAGGTAGAGTAGTGTAGAGTACAGTAGAGTAGGTAGAGTAGAGTAGTGTAGAGTACAGTAGAGTAGGTAGAGTAGAGTAGAGTAGTGTACAGTAGGGTGGTGTAGAGTACAGTAGAGTAGGTAGAGTAGAGTAGTGTAGAGTACAGTAGAGTAGGTAGAGTAGAGTAGTGTAGAGTACAGTAGAGTAGGTAGAGTAGAGTAGTGTAGAGTACAGTAGAGTAGGTAGAGTACAGTAGAGTAGTGTACAGTAGGGTGGTGTAGAGTACAGTAGAGTAGGTAGAGTAGAGTAGAGTAGGTACAGTAGGGTGGTGTAGAGTATAGTAGAGTAGGCAGAGTAGGTACAGTAGGGTGGTGTATAGTACAGTAGAGTAGGTAGAGTAGAGTAGTGTAGAGTACAGTAGAGTAGGTAGAGTAGAGTAGTGTAGAGTACAGTAGAGTAGGTAGAGTAGAGTAGAGTAGTAAGTCGCTCTGGATAAGAGCGTCTGCTAAATGACTTAAATGTAAATGTAAATGTAGTGTACAGTAGGGTGGTGTAGAGTACAGTAGAGTAGGTAGAGTAGAGTAGTGTAGAGTACAGTAGAGTAGGTAGAGTAGAGTAGTGTAGAGTACAGTAGAGTAGGTAGAGTAGTGTAGAGTACAGTAGAGTAGGTAGAGTAGAGTAGAGTAGTGTACAGTAGGGTGGTGTAGAGTACAGTAGAGTAGGTAGAGTAGAGTAGTGTAGAGTACAGTAGAGTAGGTAGAGTAGAGTAGAGTAGGTAGAGTAGGGTGGTGTAGAGTATAGTAGAGTAGGCAGAGTAGGTACAGTAGGGTGGTGTATAGTACAGTAGAGTAGGTAGAGTAGTGTAGAGTACAGTAGAGTAGGTAGAGTAGAGTAGTGTAGAGTACAGTAGAGTAGGTAGAGTAGAGTAGTGTACAGTAGGGTGGTGTAGAGTACAGTAGAGTAGGTAGAGTAGGTAGAGTAGGTAGAGTAGGTAGAGTAGAGTAGTGTAGTGTAGAGTAGTGTAGAGTACAGTAGAGTAGGTAGAGTACAGTAGAGTAGGTAGAGTACAGTAGAGTAGTGTAGAGTACAGTACAGTAGTGTAGAGTACAGTAGAGTAGGTAGAGTACAGTAGAGTAGTGTAGAGTAGTGTAGAGTACAGTAGAGTAGGTAGAGTACAGTAGGGTGGTGTAGAGTACAGTAGGGTGGTGTAGAGTACAGTACAGTAGTGTAGAGTACAGTAGAGTAGGTAGAGTACAGTAGAGTAGAGTAGTGTAGAGTAGTGTAGAGTACACTATAATAGGGTAGAGTAGTGTAGGGTACAGTAGGGTGGTGTAGAGTACAGTACAGTAGTGTAGAGTACAGTAGAGTAGGTAGAGTACAGTAGGGTGGTGTAGAGTACAGTACAGTAGTGTAGAGTACAGTAGAGTAGGTAGAGTACAGTAGAGTAGTGTAGTGTAGAGTAGTGTAGAGTACAGTAGAGTAGGTAGAGTACAGTAGGGTGGTGTCAGTACAGTACAGTAGTGTAGAGTACAGTAGAGTAGGTAGAGTACAGTAGTAGAGTACAGTGTAGTGTAGAGTAGTGTAGAGTACAGTAGAGTAGGTAGAGTACAGTAGGGTGGTGTAGAGTACAGTAGGGTGGTGTAGAGTACAGTACAGTAGTGTAGAGTACAGTAGAGTAGGTAGAGTAGAGTAGTGTAGAGTACAGTACAGTATGTAGAGTAGAGTAGTGTAGAGTACAGTAGAGTAGGTAGAGTAGAGTAGTGTAGAGTACAGTAGGGTGGTGTACAGTACAGTAGGGTGGTGTAGAGTACAGTAGAGTAGGTAGAGTAGAGTAGTGTACAGTAGTGTAGAGTACAGTAGAGTAGGTAGAGTACAGTAGGGTGGTGTCGAGTACAGTACAGTAGTGTAGAGTACAGTAGAGTAGGTAGAGTACAGTAGAGTAGTGTAGTGTAGAGTAGTGTAGAGAGTACAGTAGAGTAGGTAGAGTACAGTAGGGTGGTGTAGAGTACAGTAGGGTGGTGTAGAGTACAGTACAGTAGTGTAGAGTACAGTAGAGTAGGTAGAGTAGAGTAGTGTAGAGTACAGTACAGTATGTAGAGTAGAGTAGTGTAGAGTACAGTAGAGTAGGTAGAGTAGAGTAGTGTAGAGTACAGTAGGGTGGTGTAGAGTACAGTAGGGTGGTGTAGAGTACAGTAGAGTAGGTAGAGTAGAGTAGTGTAGAGTACAGTAGAGTAGGTAGAGTAGAGTAGAGTAGAGTAGAGTAGAGTAGGTAGAGTAGAGTACAGTAGAGTAGGTAGAGAAGAGTAGTGTACAGTAGGGTGGTGTAGAGTAGAGTAGGTAGAGTACAGTAGAGTAGTGTAGTGTAGAGTAGTGTATAGTAGTGTAGTGTAGAGTAGAGTACAGTAGTGTAGTGTAGAGTAGTGTACAGTAGAGTAGTGTAGAGTAGTGTAGAGTAGTGTAGTGTAGAGTAGTGTAGGGTAGAGTACAGTAGTGTAGTGTAGAGTAGTGTACAGTAGTGTAGTGTAGAGTAGAGTAGAGTAGTGTAGAGTAGAATAGAGTAGAGTACAGTAGTGTAGTGTAGAGTAGTGTAGAGTAGAGTAGTGTAGAGTACAATAGAGTGGCGTAAAGTAGAGTAGTTAGAGTAGAGTAGTTAGACTAGAGTAGTTAGAGTAGTTAGAGAAGAGTAGAGTACAGTAGATTAGTGTAGAGTAGAGTACAGTAGTGTAGAGTAGTGTAGTGTAGAGTAGTGTAGCGTAGAGTAGAGTAGTTAGAGAAGAGTAGGGTACAGTAGAGTAGTGTAGAGTAGAGTAGTTAGAGTAGAGTAGTTAGAGTAGTGTAGAGTAGAGTAGTGTAGAGTAGAGTAGTGTAGAGTAGTGTAGAGTAGTGTAGGGTAGAGTACAGTAGTGTAGAGTAGTGTAGAGTAGTGTAGAGTAGAGTAGTTAGAGTAGAGCAGTGTAGAGTAGTGTAGAGTAGAGTAGTTAGAGTAGAGTAGTTAGAGTAGTGTAGAGTAGAGTAGTTCGAGTAGAGTAGTTTGAGTAGAGTAGTTAGAGTAGTGTAGAGTAGTTAGAGTAGAGTAGAGTAGTATAGAGTAGTAAGAGTAGTTAGAGTAGTGTAGAGTAGTTAGAGTAGTTAGAGTAGAGTAGAGTAGTGTGGAGTAGTTAGAGTAGAGTAGTTAGAATAGATAGTAGTATAAGGTATTGCACACAGTGTGCTGGAGTATATAGAGTAGTTAGAGTAGTTAGAGTAGATAGAGTAGTATAAGGTATTGTACACAGTGTGCTGGAGTATATAGAGTAGTTAGAGTAGTTAGAATAGATAGAGTAGTATAAGGTATTGTACACAGTGTGCTGGAGTATATAGAGTAGTTAGAGTAGTTAGAATAGATAGAGTAGTATAAGGTATTGTACACAGTGTGCTGGAGTATATAGAGTAGTTAGAGTAGTTAGAGTAGAGTAGAGTAGTATAGAGTAGTTAGAGTAGTTAGAATAGATAGAGTAGTATAAGGTATTGTACACAGTGTGCTGGAGTATATAGAGTAGTTAAAATAGATAGAGTAGTGTAGAGTAGTTAGAGTAGAGTAGTTAGAGTAGAGTAGTTAGAGTAGAGTAGTTAGAATAGATAGAGTAGTATAAGGTATTGTACACAGTGTGCTGGAGTATATAGAGTAGTTAGAATAGATAGAGTAGTATAAGGTATTGTACACAGTGTGCTGGAGTATATAGAGTAGTTAGAGTAGTTAGAGAAGAGTAGTTAGAGTAGAGTAGAGTAGTTAGAATAGATAGAGTAGTATAAGGTATTGTACACAGTGTGCTGGAGTATATAGAGTAGTTAGAATAGATAGAGTAGTATAAGGTATTGTACACAGTGTGCTGGAGTATATAGAGTAGTTAGAGTAGTTAAAATAGATAGAGTAGTGTAGAGTAGTTAGAGTAGAGTAGTTAGAGTAGAGTAGTTAGAGTAGAGTAGTTAGAGTAGTATAGAGTAGTTAGAGTAGATAGAGTAGTATAAGGTATTGTACACAGTGTGCTGGAGTATATAGAGTAGTATAGAGTAGTTAGAATAGATTGAGTAGTATAAGGTATTGTATACAGTGTGCTGGAGTATATAGAGTAGTTAGAGTAGTTAGAATAGATAGAGTAGTATAAGGTATTGTACACAGTGTGCTGGAGTATATAGAGTAGTTAGAATAGATAGAGTAGTATAAGGTATTGTACACAGTGTGCTGGAGTATATAGAGTAGTTAGAGTAGTTAGAATAGATAGAGTAGTATAAGGTATTGTACACAGAGTGCTGGAGTATATAGAGTATATAGAGTAGTTAGAATAGATAGAGTAGTATAAGGTATTGTACACAGTGTGATGGAGTATATAGAGTAGAGTAGAGTAGTTAGAGTAGTGTAGAGTAGTTAGAGTAGAGTAGAGTAGTATAGAGTAGTTAGAGTAGTTAGAATAGATAGAGTAGTATAATGTATTGTACACAGTGTGCTGGAGTAGTGGACAGGTTTTATATACCACCATCTATCCTGTCTGCAGTCAGACTATCAGGCCGTTATAAAGGCCATTAACAGGCTCGCTAGATTGTGCTGTTTACTCTCTCTCTCTGTGTGTGTGTGTGTGTGTGTGTGTGTGTGTGTGTGTGTGTGTGTGTGTGTGTGTGTGTGTGTGTGTGTGTGTGTGTGTGTGTGTGTGTGTGTGTGTGTGTGTGGCCAATTTAAAGTTTGGACCCTGGTGCACTAGGCTTTTATAATCACCTGTTACTCTTTACCTGTCTGGTCTTATCAGCCTGCCAGCTGGTCCTCTCTCTCAACCACACACACACCATAAACACACACACACCATAAACACACACACACCACACACACACACACACCATAAACACACACACACACACACACACACACACCATAAACACACACACACCACACAAACACACACACACCATAAACACACACACACAACATAAACACGCACACACACACCACACAAACACCACATACACACACACACACTATAAACACACACCCCACACACACAAACACACCACACACACAATCGCACCACATACACCACAAACACACACATTTATACAACTCGATTGGAGTCGACCTGTGGTAAATTCAATTGATTGGAAAAATGTAATTTGCGCTCTGTAGCACAGAACTTCCGCGATACCGATGGAATCGAGCCCTTCGTGTTTTGATAAAGATTCAGATAGTTATAAAGGAACAGTGATGTTTTTCATGCTCTACGCTCCAGTAACGCGACGCCTTTAACGTCTCTGTAATGTTAGAATAGTTTACGCTATAGAAGTTCATTTTCCCATTGAGCTGACATACAGGCATACAGGTATGAACGCGGTCTCTCAAGGTAACACAGAAACGTTGCATTTAAATTTCAATCACGCTGAAACTTCCCGCGAAATGAATCGAATGGAGCACCTAGTGAGTAGCCTACGACAATGTATAGCTGCGTCGCATGCTCCTCTCCAGCCTCTCTGGACAGAACAGAACAGAGGAGTTTATAAATGATGTGTCAGAAGGAAGTCAGACAGTCATTCATCACCACTAGCTAGACAAGACCAGGCGGAGTTCCACAGTGAGTTCTAGAGTTATACACATTCCCGAAAAAAAAACACACAAAAAAAACCCCACAAAGTCTGACTGTTAGATGTGGGAAGAAAATAAGCATGTTCACAGTCATTTAATGGCTGCTTCTCTGGTTAGATTATCACCAGTCTGGTGTGTCTGGGATTTAGCTGCCTGGCTGGTTAGGATAAAACTAGTCTGGTAATGATGACCTAGCTGCCTGGCTGGTTAGGATAAAACTAGTCTGGTAATGATGACCTAGCTGCCTGGCTGGTTAGGATAAAACTAGTCTGGTAATGATGACCTAGCTGCCTGGCTGTTTAGGATAAAACTAATCTGGTAATGATGACCTAGCTGCCTGGCTGGTTAGGATAAAACTAGTCTGGTAATGATGACCTAGCTGCCTGGCTGGCTAGAATAACACTAGTCTGGTAATGATGACCTAGCTGCCTGGCTGGTTAGGATAAAACTAGTCTGGTAATGATGACCTAGCTGCCTGGCTGGTTAGGATAAAACTAGTCTGGTAATGATGACCTAGCTGCCTGGCTGGTTTGGATAAAACTAGTCTGGTAATGATGACCTAGCTGCCTGGCTGGTTAGGATAAAACTAGTCTGGTAATGATGACCTAGCTGCCTGGCTGGTTAGGATAAAACTAGTCTGGTAATGATGACCTAGCTGCCTGGCTGGTTAGGATAAAACTAGTCTGGTAATGATGACCTAGCTGCCTGGCTGGTTAGGATAAAACTAGTCTGGTAATGATGACCTAGCTGCCTGGCTGGTTAGGATAAAACTAGTCTGGTAATGATGACCGAGCTGCCTGGCTGGTTAGGATAAAACTAGTCTGGTAATGATGACCTAGCTGCCTGGCTGGTTAGGATAAAACTAGTCTGGTAATGATGACCTAGCTGCCTGGCTGGTTAGGATAACACTAGTCTGGTAATGATGACCTAGCTGCCTGGCTGGTTAGGATAAAACTAGTCTGGTAATGATGACCTAGCTGCCTGGCTGGTTAGGATAAAACTAGTCTGGTAATGATGACCTAGCTGCCTGGCTGGTTAGGATAAAACTAGTCTGGTAATGATGACCTAGCTGCCTGGCTGGTTAGGATAAAACTAGTCTGGTAATGATGACCTAGCTGCCTGGCTGGTTAGGATAAAACTAGTCTGGTAATGATGACCTAGCTGCCTGGCTGGTTAGAATAACACTAGTCTGGTAATGATGACCTAGCTGCCTGGCTGGTTAGGATAAAACTAGTCTGGTAATGATGACCTAGCTGCCTGGCTGGTTAGGATAATACTAGTCTGGTAATGATGACCTAGCTGCCTGGCTGGTTTGGATAAAACTAGTCTGGTAATGATGACCTAGCTGCCTGGCTGGTTAGGATAAAACTAGTCTGGTAATGATGACCTAGCTGCCTGGCTGGTTAGGATAAAACTAGTCTGGTCATGATGACCTAGCTGCCTGGCTGGTTAGGATAAAACTAGTCTGGTAATGATGACCTAGCTGCCTGGCTGGTTAGGATAAAACTAGTCTGGTAATGATGACCTAGCTGCCTGGCTGGTTAGGATAAAACTAGTCTGGTAATGATGACCGAGCTGCCTGGCTGGTTAGGATAAAACTAGTCTGGTAATGATGACCTAGCTGCCTGGCTGGTTAGGATAAAACTAGTCTGGTAATGATGACCTAGCTGCCTGGCTGGTTAGGATAACACTAGTCTGGTAATGATGACCTAGCTGCCTGGCTGGTTAGGAAAAACTAGTCTGGTAATGATGACCAGCTGCCTGGCTGGTTAGGATAAAACTAGTCTGGTAATGATGACCTAGCTGCCTGGCTGGTTAGGATAAAACTAGTCTGGTAATGATGACCTAGCTGCCTGGCTGGTTAGGATAAAACTAGTCTGGTAATGATGACCTAGCTGCCTGGCTGGTTAGGATAAAACTAGTCTGGTAATGAAACCTGGCTGCCTGGCTGGTTAGGATAAAACTAGTCTGGTAATGATGACCCTAGCTGCCTGGCTGGTTAGGATAAAACTAGTCTGGTAATGATGACCTAGCTGCCTGGCTGGTTAGGATAAAACTAGTCTGGTAATGATGACCTAGCTGCCTGGCTGGTTAGGATAAAACTAGTCTGGTAATGATGACCTAGCTGCCTGGCTGGTTAGGATAAAACTAGTCTGGTCATGATGACCTAGCTGCCTGGCTGGTTTGGATAAAACTAGTCTGGTAATGATGATCTAGCTGCCTGGCTGGTTAGGATACAACTAGTCTGGTAATGATGACCTAGCTGCCTGGCCAGTTAGGATAACACTAGTCTGTTGTATCAGGGATCTAGCTGCCCGGTCAAAGATCAGCAGATATATTTATTGATTTAGTTAGCAGGTATTTCAGACTCCACAGTCCACCACACAACAGACAAACACACAGCTATGGATCATTATGCTGATAACGCATTGAACTACACAAAGGCAGGCTCTGAACCTGTGGAGAGACCAACATTTTGAACCCTGGTCTCCCTCGAGAGAGACCAACATTTTGAACCCTGGTCTCCCTCGGGAGAGACCAACATCTTGAAACCTGGTTTCCCATGGGAGAGACCAACATCTTGAACCCTGGTCTCCCTCGGGAGAGACCAACATCTTGAACCCTGGTCTCCCTCGGGAGAGACCAACATCTTGAACCCTGGTTTCCAACGGGAGAGACCAACATCTTGAACCCTGGTTTCCCATGGGAGAGACCAACATCTTGAACCCTGGTTTTCAACGGGAGAGACCAACATCTTGAACCCTGGTCTCTCAACGGGAGAGACCAACATCTTGAACCCTGGTTTCCCACGGGAGAGACCAACATCATGATCCCTGGTTTCCAATGGGAGACACCAACATCTTGAAACCTGGTTTCCAACAGGAGAGACCAACATCTTGAACCCTGGTCTCCCACGGGAGAGACCAACATCTTGAACCCTGGTCTCCCTCGGGAGAGACCAACATCTTGAACCCTGGTTTCCCACGGGAGAGACCAACATCTTGAACCCTGGT
>NC_068441.1:55178244-55300744 GCF_023373465.1 Oncorhynchus keta
TCAGTCCAGTCAGTTACCAAACCATAGCCACGCCTGTCTGTCTGTCTAAACACACCCACCAAGCCACTACAGGCTACTACACATCCCCTCCTCTCCCGCTCTCTCTTTCCCTCTCTCTCTTTCCCTCTCTCTCTTTCCCTGTCTCTTTCCCTGTCTCTCTTTCCCTGTCTCTCACCTACCTTCTTCTCTTTGTGCAGTGGAAGTAGAGCATCATCAGGGCTGTGTGTGTGTGTTTGTCTGTGTAACCTCTGACAGAGAGCTGGAAGAGTTATTAGTCACCTACCACGCACGCATGCACGCGCACGCACGCACGCACGCACACGCACGCACGCACACACACACACACACACACACACACACACACACACACACACACACACACACACACACACACACACACACACACACACACAGAGCAGACATGCAATCTATTGTAATTATACTGCTAGAATGTATTTGGGCAAGTCACGTCATCTCAGGATTGGTTATATTGTAGCTCTGTGTGTTACCTACTGAAGTGTGTGTGTGTGTGTGTTTATTGTGTGTGTTGCACGATATACCCCAAAATTCGGTACTTTTTCTATTAAAAAAAATAAGAAAATGGTTCGGTACTATAATTTTTGTTACATTCGGTACTTCTGTCAAATGTGTCTCAGGTGATTGAGAGGATCAACTCTGTATCAGCCTCTTTACAGCACGAAGAGCAAAGAGCCTGCTCCACTTCCTGATTCATTACTAGAGCTGTCTGTCCACTTCCTGATTCATTACTAGAGCTGTCTGTCCACTTCCTGATTCATTACTAGAGCTGTCTGTCCACTTCCTGATTCATTACTAGAGCCATCTGTCCACTTCCTGATTCATTACTAGAGCTGTCTGTCCACTTCCTGATTCATTACTAGAGCCGTCTGTCCACTTCCTGATTCATTACTAGAGCCGTCTGTCCACTTCCTGATTCATTACTAGAGCTGTCTGTCCACTTCCTGATTCATTACTAGAGCCGTCTGTCCACTTCCTGATTCATTACTAGAGCTGTCTGTTCACTTCCTGATTCATTACTAGAGCTGTCTGTCCACTTCCTGATTCATTACTAGAGCTGTCTGTCCACTTCCTGATTCATTACTAGAGCTGTCTGGCTGTGTTGTTAGCTCCCTGCTCATCATGTTGCATAGACGTTATTACAGGTGAATAATGTAACACGGCATGTAGAATTGTATTTACTGTTCACAAAACAATGTCCCTACAGGCTACAACACTTTACAATGGAAGTGTAATGATTATGAAGGGAGACATAGAGCTGGTTTCAAGCGCAGGGCGCAGCAGGTGTTTATTAGTAAAGGACGACAAGAGGAGGCAGGTAGCTGGGTCCAGGAGCAGGCAGAAGGTCATACACAGGAGGAGGCAGGTAGCTGGGTCCAGGGGCAGGCAGAAGGTCATACACAGGAGGAGGCAGGTAGCTGGGTCCGGGGGCAGGTAGCTGGGTCCAGGGGCAGGCAGAAGGTCATACACAGGATGAGGCAGGTAGCTGGGTCCAGGGGCAGGCAGAAGGTCATACACAGGAGGAGGCAGGTAGCTGGGACCGGGGGCAGGCAGGAGGTCATACACAGGAGGAGGTAGGTAGCTGGGTCCAGGGGCAGGCAGAAGGTCATACACAGGAGGAGGTAGGTAGCTGGGTCCAGGGGCAGGCAGAAGGTCATACACAGGAGGAGGCAGGTAGCTGGTCCAGGGGCAGGCAGAAGGTCATACACAGGAGGAGGCAGGTAGCTGGGTCCAGGGGCAGGCAGGAGGTCATACACAGGAGGAGGCAGGTAGCTGGGTTCAGGGGCAGGCAGAAGGTCATACACAGGAGGAGGCATATAGCTGGGTCCAGGGGCCGGCAGAAGGTCATACACAGGAGGAGGCAGGTAGCTGGGTCCGGGGGCAGGTAGCTGGGTCCAGGGGCAGGCAGAAGGTCATACACAGGAGGAGGCAGGTAGCTGGGTCCAGGGGCAGGCAGAAGGTCATACACAGGAGGAGGCAGGTAGCTGGGTCCAGGGGCAGGCAGAAGGTCATACACAGGAGGAGGCTATTGTTCACCTAATACCTTTTTTTTGCATTATTGGTTAAAGGTTGTAAGTAAGCATTTCACTGTAAGGTAATGTTGTATTCGGCACACATGACAAATAAACTTTGATTTGAAAATTGATGAAGATACCGGTAGCTTCCAGCTCTTTAGGCTAACTTTCCTTGCTAGCCGACAGATGAATTCACTACCCGAGTACTCTGCTGATTTCAAAGCTGATTGTCACCAAAGACTTTATTCATTCACTTCGTCTCTCTCCTCACCAATTACTCAGTCACTTCTTCGTCTCCCTCAACTCCTGTCTGGATTCCACAGTCATGTTCTGCCTCATGAATGACATCATTGCTTTCTTAAAGAGACAGCGCACACTTTTATTTAAAAACAAAAAAAACGATTGCTTCCTCTATGAAATGTTGTTGAGCAAGTACAATTAAAAATATGTTCTCCTAGCAGTTGCCAATATAATATGCCCTAATTGTAAGGGATTGTTTGTCATCGGTAGCCCTGTGAAATCAGCTAAAACAAGCTGAAAAACTCAACGCAAGACACACACACCTATTGAATAATATGCATTCGCGATACTAAACCTGACATCAGTATCGAAGTCAAAATTCTGATATCGTAACGACACTAATGTGTGTGTGTGTGTTTGCATGTGCACTGTGTTAACTGTGTCTGACCTGGTCTGTGTGTTAGCCAGACTGATGGGTGTAAAGTTAACTATGTGTTTGCATGTTCACTGTGTCTGACCGGGTCTGTGTGTTAGCCAGACTGATGGGTGTAAAGTTAACTGTGTGTGTAAGCCAGACTGATGGGTGTAAAGTTAACTGTGTGTTAGCCAGACTGATGGGTGTAAAGTTAACTGTGTGTTAGCCAGACTGATGGGTGTAAAGTTAACTGTGTGTTCGTCAGACTGATGGGTGTAAAGTTAACTGTGTGTTTGCATGTGCACTGTGTCTGACCGGGTCTGTGTGTTAGCCAGACTGATGGGTGTAAAGTTAACTGTGTGTGTAAGCCAGACTGATGGGTGTAAAGTTAACTGTGTGTTAGCCAGACTGATGGGTGTAAAGTTAACTGTGTGTTAGCCAGACTGATGGGTGTAAAGTTAACTGTGTGTAAGCCAGACTGATGGGTGTAAAGTTAACTGTGTGTTAGCCAGACTGATGGGTGGAAAGTTAACTGTGTGTTAGCCAGACTGATGGGTGTAAAGTTAACTGTGTGTTAGCCAGACTGATGGGTGGAAAGTTAACTGTGTGTTAGCCAGACTGATGGGTGTAAAGTTAACTGTGTGTTTGCATGTGCACTGTGTCTGACCTGGTCTGTGTGTTAGCCAGACTGATGGGTGTAAAGTTAACTGTGTGTAAGCCAGACTGATGGGTGTACAGTTAACTGTGTGTAAGCCAGACTGATGGGTGTACAGTTAACTGTGTGTAAGCCAGACTGATGGGTGTACAGTTAACTGTGTGTAAGCCAGACTGATGGGTGTACAGTTAACTGTGTGTAAGCCAGACTGATGGGTGTACAGTTAACTGTGTGTAAGCCAGACTGATGGGTGTACAGTTAACTGTGTGTAAGCCAGACTGATGGGTGTAAAGTTAACTGTGTGTTCGCCAGACTGATGGGTGTACAGTTAACTGTGTGTAAGCCAGACTGATGGGTGTAAAGTTAACTGTGTGTTCGCCAGACTGATGGGTGTACAGTTAACTGTGTGTTCGCCAGACTGATGGGTGTACAGTTAACTGTGTGTAAGCCAGACTGATGGGTGTAAAGTTACCTGTGTGTAAGCCAGACTGATGGGTGTAAAGTTAACTGTGTGTAAGCCAGACTGATGGGTGTAAAGTTAACTGTGTGTAAGCGTGCCAAATAGCGCTCCGTCAGACATTCGCTGGTGGGACGAACTACTCCTCTCATCCTATATTATTACTGGCATATTCAATACTGAAGCAAATATTTTAACTTCTGTCCTCCAAGTTGTCTGTGTATTTGACTAGTTGTTTTTGCAATAAGAAAACTGTTCTTAAAGGAACAATCTGCAGTTTAAAGTAAAACAAGCTTTTATTTTGGGTTCTGATCGGGTACGACAGTTGAACCAAGCTTTTATTTTGGGTTCTGATCGGGTACGACAGTTGAACCAAGCTTTTATTTTGGGTTCTGATCGGGTACGACAGTTGAACTAAGCTTTTATTTGGGGTTCTGATCGGGTACGACAGTTGAACTAAGCTTTTATTTTGGGTTCTGATCGGGTACGACAGTTGAACTAAGCTTTTATTTGGGGTTCTGATTGGGTACGACAGTTGAACTAAACTCATTCATAATATTCTTCAAGAATCAATGGGTAAATATTATTCATTTAAATGTCCAAAAATGGAAGTAGCAATCACAGATTGCCCCTCTAATTGACTTGAATAAATATTGTATAAAGGTTAAATAAATAAAATATGAATTCAGACAGTTGATCTCTTGATCATTCCTTCTCTGACCTAGCTAATAAAATATGAATTCACACAGTTGATCTCTTGATCATTCCTTCTCTTGACCAAGCTAATGAAATATGAATTCAGACAGTTGATCTCTTGACCTAGCTAATGAAATATGAATTCAGACAGTTGATCTCTTGACCAAGCTAATAACGTATTCATTCTGACAGTTGATCTCTTGACCTAGCTAATGAAATATTAATTCTGACAGTTGATCTCTTGATCATTCCTTCTCTGACCTAGCTAATAAAATATGAATTCAGACAGTTGATCTCTTGATCATTCCTTCTCTTGACCAAGCTAATAAAATATGAATTCAGACAGTTGATCTCTTGATCATTCCTTCTCTTGACCTAGCTAATAAAATATGAATTCAGACAGTTGATCTCTTGATCATTCCTTCTCTGACCTAGCTAATAGTATCTGTTTTACGTGTTTTGGCTGACTGTGGTTGTGTTTTAGTTCCATCGGTAGAGGTCAAACTGGTGGGAATGCTGACATAAAGACGGTCTAACCTGTGTATGGGGAAACTAGCCCTCACAGTTAAGAGTAAGGGCCTCTCTCTATTCAATCAATCTTGAGATTTACATGTCTCTACTGTGTGTGTGTGTGTGTGTGTGTGTGTGTGTGTGTGTGTGTGTGTGTGTGTGTGTGTGTGTGTGTGTGTGTGTGTGTGTGTGTGTGTGTGTGTGTGTGTGTGTGTGTGTGTGTGTGTGTGTGTGTGTGTGAAACCAGGGTATCATTTTCAATGGTGCCCTGAGAAGAAAAAAAAATTCACAAATCAACATGATAATTCAATAAAATGACTAATAATTAACTACAAGATACAGCAGTTACAGACACACTACGTGTGTGAGGACTAGGACCTGAAGCTAACAGTCTGGTATGTGAGGACTAGGACCTGAAGCTAACAGTCTGGTATGTGAGGACTAGGACCTGAAGCTAACAGTCTGGTATGTGAGGACTAGGACCTGAAGCTAACAGTCTGGTATGTGTGAGGACTAGGACCTGAAGCTAACAGTTTGGTGTGTGTGAGGACTAGGACCTGAAGCTAACAGTCTGGTATGTGAGGACTAGGACCTGAAGCTAACAGTCTGGTATGTGAGGACTAGGACCTGAAGCTAACAGTCTGGTATGTGAGGACTAGGACCTGAAGCTAACAGTCTGGTATGTGAGGACTAGGACCTGAAGCTAACAGTCTGGTATGTGAGGACTAGGACCTGAAGCTAACAGTCTGTTATGTGAGGACTAGGACCTGAAGCTAACAGTCTGGTATGTGTGAGGACTAGGACCTGAAGCTAACAGTCTGGTATGTGAGGACTAGGACCTGAAGCTAACAGTCTGGTATGTGAGGACTAGGACCTGAAGCTAACAGTCTGGTATGTGAGGACTAGGACCTGAAGCTAACAGTCTGGTATGTGAGGACTAGGACCTGAAGCTAACAGTCTGGTATGTGTGAGGACTAGGACCTGAAGCTAACAGTCTGGTATGTGAGGACTAGGACCTGAAGCTAGCAGTCTGGTATGTGAGGACTAGGACCTGAAGCTAACAGTCTGGGTGTGTGAGGACTAGGACCTGAAGCTAACAGTCTGGTATGTGAGGACTAGGACCTGAAGCTAACAGTCTGGTATGTGAGGACTAGGACCTGACGCTAACAGTCTGGTATGTGAGGACTAGGACCTGAAGCTAACAGTCTGGTATGTGAGGACTAGGACCTGAAGCTAACAGTCTGGTATGTGAGGACTAGGACCTGACGCTAACAGTCTGGTATGTGAGGACTAGGACCTGAAGCTAACAGTCTGGTATGTGAGGACTAGGACCTGAAGCTAACAGTCTGGTATGTGAGGACTAGGACCTGAAGCTAACAGTCTGGTATGTGTGAGGACTAGGACCTGAAGCTAACAGTCTGGTATGTGAGGACTAGGACCTGAAGCTAACAGTCTGGTATGTGTGAGGACTAGGACCTGAAGCTAACAGTCTGGTATGTGAGGACTAGGACCTGAAGCTAACAGTCTGGTATGTGAGGACTAGGACCTGAAGCTAACAGTCTGGTATGTGAGGACTAGGACCTGAAGCTAACAGTCTGGTATGTGTGAGGACTAGGACCTGAAGCTAACAGTCTGGTATGTGAGGACTAGGACCTGAAGCTAACAGTCTGGTATGTGAGGACTAGGACCTGAAGCTAACAGTCTGGTATGTGAGGACTAGGACCTGAAGCTAACAGTCTGGTATGTGAGGACTAGGACCTGAAGCTAACAGTCTGGTATGTGTGTGAGGACTAGGACCTGAAGCTAACAGTCTGGTATGTGAGGACTAGGACCTGAAGCTAACAGTCTGGTATGTGAGGACTAGGACCTGAAGCTAACAGTCTGGTATGTGAGGACTAGAAACTGAAGCTAACAGTCTGGTATGTGAGGACTAGGACCTGAAGCTAACAGTCTGGTATGTGTGAGGACTAGGACCTGAAGCTAACAGTCTGGTATGTGAGGACTAGGACCTGAAGCTAACAGTCTGGTATGTGAGGACTAGGACCTGAAGCTAACAGTCTGGTATGTGTGAGGACTAGGACCTGAAGCTAACAGTCTGGTATGTGAGGACTAGGACCTGAAGCTAACAGTCTGGTATGTGAGGACTAGGACCTGAAGCTAACAGTCTGGTATGTGAGGACTAGGACCTGAAGCTAACAGTCTGGTATGTGAGGACTAGGACCTGAAGCTAACAGTCTGGTATGTGAGGACTAGGACCTGAAGCTAACAGTCTGGTATGTGAGGACTAGGACCTGAAGCTAACAGTCTGGTATGTGAGGACTAGGACCTGAAGCTAACAGTCTGGTATGTGAGGACTAGGACCTGAAGCTAACAGTCTGGTATGTGAGGACTAGGACCTGAAGCTAACAGTCTGGTATGTGAGGACTAGGACCTGAAGCTAACAGTCTGGTATGTGAGGACTAGGACCTGAAGCTAACAGTCTGGTATGTGAGGACTAGGACCTGAAGCTAACAGTCTGGTATGTGAGGACTAGGACCTGAAGCTAACAGTCTGGTATGTGAGGACTAGGACCTGAAGCTAACAGTCTGGTATGTGAGGACTAGGACCTG
Organism: Oncorhynchus keta; assembly: GCF_023373465.1. Classification (NCBI taxonomy): domain Eukaryota; kingdom Metazoa; phylum Chordata; class Actinopteri; order Salmoniformes; family Salmonidae; genus Oncorhynchus; species Oncorhynchus keta. The sequence goes on from NC_068441.1 coordinate 55,185,878, forward strand.
AAGCTAACAGTCTGGTATGTGAGGACTAGGACCTGAAGCTAACAGTCTGTTATGTGAGGACTAGGACCTGAAGCTAACAGTCTGGTGTGTGAGGACTAGGACCTGAAGCTAACAGTCTGGTATGTGAGGACTAGGACCTGAAGCTAACAGTCTGGTATGTGAGGACTAGGACCTGAAGCTAACAGTCTGGTATGTGAGGACTAGGACCTGAAGCTAACAGTCTGGTATGTGAGGACTAGGACCTGAAGCTAACAGTCTGGTATGTGTGAGGACTAGGACCTGAAGCTAACAGTCTGGTATGTGAGGACTAGGACCTGAAGCTAACAGTCTGGTATGTGAGGACTAGGACCTGAAGCTAACAGTCTGGTATGTGAGGACTAGGACCTGAAGCTAACAGTCTGGTATGTGAGGACTAGGACCTGAAGCTAACAGTCTGGTATGTGAGGACTAGGACCTGAAGCTAACAGTCTGGTATGTGAGGACTAGGACCTGAAGCTAACAGTCTGGTATGTGTGAGGACTAGGACCTGAAGCTAACAGTCTGGTATGTGAGGACTAGGACCTGAAGCTAACAGTCTGGTATGTGAGGACTAGGACCTGAAGCTAACAGTCTGGTATGTGAGGACTAGGACCTGAAGCTAACAGTCTGGTATGTGAGGACTAGGACCTGAAGCTAACAGTCTGGTATGTGAGGACTAGGACCTGAAGCTAACAGTCTGGTATGTGAGGACTAGGACCTGAAGCTAACAGTCTGGTATGTGAGGACTAGGACCTGAAGCTAACAGTCTGGTATGTGAGGACTAGGACCTGAAGCTAACAGTCTGGTATGTGAGGACTAGGACCTGAAGCTAACAGTCTGGTATGTGAGGACTAGGACCTGAAGCTAACAGTCTGGTATGTGAGGACTAGGACCTGAAGCTAACAGTCTGGTATGTGAGGACTAGGACCTGAAGCTAACAGTCTGGTATGTGAGGACTAGGACCTGAAGCTAACAGTCTGGTATGTGAGGACTAGGACCTGAAGCTAACAGTCTGGTATGTGAGGACTAGGACCTGAAGCTAACAGTCTGGTATGTGAGGACTAGGACCTGAAGCTAACAGTCTGGTATGTGAGGACTAGGACCTGAAGCTAACAGTCTGGTATGTGAGGACTAGGACCTGAAGCTAACAGTCTGGTATGTGAGGACTAGGACCTGAAGCTAACAGTCTGGTATGTGAGGACTAGGACCTGAAGCTAACAGTCTGGTATGTGAGGACTAGGACCTGAAGCTAACAGTCTGGTATGTGAGGACTAGGACCTGAAGCTAACAGTCTGGTATGTGAGGACTAGGACCTGAAGCTAACAGTCTGGTATGTGAGGACTAGGACCTGAAGCTAACAGTCTGGTATGTGAGGACTAGGACCTGAAGCTAACAGTCTGGTATGTGAGGACTAGGACCTGAAGCTAACAGTCTGGTATGTGAGGACTAGGACCTGAAGCTAACAGTCTGGTATGTGAGGACTAGGACCTGAAGCTAACAGTCTGGTATGTGAGGACTAGGACCTGAAGCTAACAGTCTGGTATGTGAGGACTAGGACCTGAAGCTAACAGTCTGGTATGTGAGGACTAGGACCTGAAGCTAACAGTCTGGTATGTGAGGACTAGGACCTGAAGCTAACAGTCTGGTATGTGAGGACTAGGACCTGAAGCTAACAGTCTGGTATGTGAGGACTAGGACCTGAAGCTAACAGTCTGGTATGTGAGGACTAGGACCTGAAGCTAACAGTCTGGTATGTGAGGACTAGGACCTGAAGCTAACAGTCTGGTATGTGAGTACTAGGACCTGAAGCTAACAGTCTGGTATGTGAGGACTAGGACCTGAAGCTAACAGTCTGGTATGTGAGGACTAGGACCTGAAGCTAACAGTCTGGTATGTGAGGACTAGGACCTGAAGCTAACAGTCTGGTATGTGAGGACTAGGACCTGAAGCTAACAGTCTGGTATGTGAGGACTAGGACCTGAAGCTAACAGTCTGGTATGTGAGGACTAGGACCTGAAGCTAACAGTCTGGTATGTGAGGACTAGGACCTGAAGCTAACAGTCTGGTATGTGAGGACTAGGACCTGAAGCTAACAGTCTGGTATGTGAGGACTAGGACCTGAAGCTAACAGTCTGGTATGTGAGGACTAGGACCTGAAGCTAACAGTCTGGTATGTGAGGACTAGGACCTGAAGCTAACAGTCTGGTATGTGAGGACTAGGACCTGAAGCTAACAGTCTGGTATGTGAGGACTAGGACCTGAAGCTAACAGTCTGGTATGTGAGGACTAGGACCTGAAGCTAACAGTCTGGTATGTGAGGACTAGGACCTGAAGCTAACAGTCTGGTATGTGAGGACTAGGACCTGAAGCTAACAGTCTGGTATGTGAGGACTAGGACCTGAAGCTAACAGTCTGGTATGTGAGGACTAGGACCTGAAGCTAACAGTCTGGTATGTGAGGACTAGGACCTGAAGCTAACAGTCTGGTATGTGAGGACTAGGACCTGAAGCTAACAGTCTGGTATGTGAGGACTAGGACCTGAAGCTAACAGTCTGGTATGTGAGGACTAGGACCTGAAGCTAACAGTCTGTTATGTGAGGACTAGGACCTGAAGCTAACAGTCTGGTATGTGAGGACTAGGACCTGAAGCTAACAGTCTGGTATGTGAGGACTAGGACCTGAAGCTAACAGTCTGGTATGTGTGGACTAGGACCTGAAGCTAACAGTCTGGTATGTGAGGACTAGGACCTGAAGCTAACAGTCTGGTATGTGAGGACTAGGACCTGAAGCTAACAGTCTGGTATGTGAGGACTAGGACCTGAAGCTAACAGTCTGGTATGTGAGGACTAGGACCTGAAGCTAACAGTCTGGTATGTGAGGACTAGGACCTGAAGCTAACAGTCTGGTATGTGAGGACTAGGACCTGAAGCTAACAGTCTGGTGTGTGTGAGGACTAGGACCTGAAGCTAACAGTCTGGTATGTGAGGACTAGGACCTGAAGCTAACAGTCTGGTATGTGAGGACTAGGACCTGAAGCTAACAGTCTGGTATGTGAGGACTAGGACCTGAAGCTAACAGTCTGGTATGTGAGGACTAGGACCTGAAGCTAACAGTCTGGTATGTGAGGACTAGGACCTGAAGCTAACAGTCTGGTATGTGAGGACTAGGACCTGAAGCTAACAGTCTGGTATGTGAGGACTAGGACCTGAAGCTAACAGTCTGGTATGTGAGGACTAGGACCTGAAGCTAACAGTCTGGTATGTGAGGACTAGGACCTGAAGCTAACAGTCTGGTATGTGAGGACTAGGACCTGAAGCTAACAGTCTGGTATGTGAGGACTAGGACCTGAAGCTAACAGTCTGGTATGTGAGGACTAGGACCTGAAGCTAACAGTCTGGTATGTGAGGACTAGGACCTGAAGCTAACAGTCTGGTATGTGAGGACTAGGACCTGAAGCTAACAGTCTGGTATGTGAGGACTAGGACCTGAAGCTAACAGTCTGGTATGTGAGGACTAGGACCTGAAGCTAACAGTCTGGTATGTGAGGACTAGGACCTGAAGCTAACAGTCTGGTATGTGAGGACTAGGACCTGAAGCTAACAGTCTGGTATGTGAGGACTAGGACCTGAAGCTAACAGTCTGGTATGTGAGGACTAGGACCTGAAGCTAACAGTCTGGTATGTGAGGACTAGGACCTGAAGCTAACAGTCTGGTATGTGAGGACTAGGACCTGAAGCTAACAGTCTGGTATGTGAGGACTAGGACCTGAAGCTAACAGTCTGGTATGTGAGGACTAGGACCTGAAGCTAACAGTCTGGTATGTGAGGACTAGGACCTGAAGCTAACAGTCTGGTATGTGAGGACTAGGACCTGAAGCTAACAGTCTGGTATGTGAGGACTAGGACCTGAAGCTAACAGTCTGGTATGTGAGGACTAGGACCTGAAGCTAACAGTCTGGTATGTGAGGACTAGGACCTGAAGCTAACAGTCTGGTATGTGAGGACTAGGACCTGAAGCTAACAGTCTGGTATGTGAGGACTAGGACCTGAAGCTAACAGTCTGGTATGTGAGGACTAGGACCTGAAGCTAACAGTCTGGTATGTGAGGACTAGGACCTGAAGCTAACAGTCTGGTATGTGAGGACTAGGACCTGAAGCTAACAGTCTGGTATGTGAGGACTAGGACCTGAAGCTAACAGTCTGGTATGTGAGGACTAGGACCTGAAGCTAACAGTCTGGTATGTGAGGACTAGGACCTGAAGCTAACAGTCTGGTATGTGAGGACTAGGACCTGAAGCTAACAGTCTGGTATGTGAGGACTAGGACCTGAAGCTAACAGTCTGGTATGTGAGGACTAGGACCTGAAGCTAACAGTCTGGTATGTGAGGACTAGGACCTGAAGCTAACAGTCTGGTATGTGAGGACTAGGACCTGAAGCTAACAGTCTGGTATGTGAGGACTAGGACCTGAAGCTAACAGTCTGGTATGTGAGGACTAGGACCTGACGCTAACAGTCTGGTATGTGAGGACTAGGACCTGAAGCTAACAGTCTGGTATGTGAGGACTAGGACCTGAAGCTAACAGTCTGGTATGTGAGGACTAGGACCTGAAGCTAACAGTCTGGTATGTGAGGACTAGGACCTGAAGCTAACAGTCTGGTATGTGAGGACTAGGACCTGAAGCTAACAGTCTGGTATGTGAGGACTAGGACCTGAAGCTAACAGTCTGGTATGTGAGGACTAGGACCTGAAGCTAACAGTCTGGTATGTGAGGACTAGGACCTGAAGCTAACAGTCTGGTATGTGAGGACTAGGACCTGAAGCTAACAGTCTGGTATGTGAGGACTAGGACCTGAAGCTAACAGTCTGGTATGTGAGGACTAGGACCTGAAGCTAACAGTCTGGTATGTGAGGACTAGGACCTGAAGCTAACAGTCTGGTATGTGAGGACTAGGACCTGAAGCTAACAGTCTGGTATGTGAGGACTAGGACCTGAAGCTAACAGTCTGGTATGTGAGGACTAGGACCTGAAGCTAACAGTCTGGTATGTGAGGACTAGGACCTGAAGCTAACAGTCTGGTATGTGAGGACTAGGACCTGAAGCTAACAGTCTGGTATGTGAGGACTAGGACCTGAAGCTAACAGTCTGGTATGTGAGGACTAGGACCTGAAGCTAACAGTCTGGTATGTGAGGACTAGGACCTGAAGCTAACAGTCTGGTATGTGAGGACTAGGACCTGACGCTAACAGTCTGGTATGTGAGGACTAGGACCTGAAGCTAACAGTCTGGTATGTGAGGACTAGGACCTGAAGCTAACAGTCTGGTATGTGAGGACTAGGACCTGAAGCTAACAGTCTGGTATGTGAGGACTAGGACCTGAAGCTAACAGTCTGGTATGTGAGGACTAGGACCTGAAGCTAACAGTCTGGTATGTGAGGACTAGGACCTGAAGCTAACAGTCTGGTATGTGAGGACTAGGACCTGAAGCTAACAGTCTGGTATGTGAGGACTAGGACCTGAAGCTAACAGTCTGGTATGTGAGGACTAGGACCTGAAGCTAACAGTCTGGTATGTGAGGACTAGGACCTGAAGCTAACAGTCTGGTATGTGAGGACTAGGACCTGAAGCTAACAGTCTGGTATGTGAGGACTAGGACCTGAAGCTAACAGTCTGGTATGTGAGGACTAGGACCTGAAGCTAACAGTCTGGTATGTGAGGACTAGGACCTGAAGCTAACAGTCTGGTATGTGAGGACTAGGACCTGAAGCTAACAGTCTGGTATGTGAGGACTAGGACCTGAAGCTAACAGTCTGGTATGTGAGGACTAGGACCTGAAGCTAACAGTCTGGTATATGTGAGGACTAGGACCTGAAGCTAACAGTCTGGTATGTGAGGACTAGGACCTGAAGCTAACAGTCTGGTATGTGAGGACTAGGACCTGACGCTAACAGTCTGGTATGTGAGGACTAGGACCTGAAGCTAACAGTCTGGTATGTGAGGACTAGGACCTGACGCTAACAGTCTGGTATGTGAGGACTAGGACCTGAAGCTAACAGTCTGGTATGTGAGGACTAGGACCTGAAGCTAACAGTCTGGTATGTGTGAGGACTAGGACCTGAAGCTAACAGTCTGGTATGTGAGGACTAGGACCTGAAGCTAACAGTCTGGTATGTGAGGACTAGGACCTGAAGCTAACAGTCTGGTATGTGAGGACTAGGACCTGAAGCTAACAGTCTGGTATGTGTGAGGACTAGGACCTGAAGCTAACAGTCTGGTATGTGAGGACTAGGACCTGAAGCTAACAGTCTGGTATGTGAGGACTAGGACCTGAAGCTAACAGTCTGGTATGTGAGGACTAGGACCTGTAGCTAACAGTCTGGTATGTGAGGACTAGGACCTGAAGCTAACAGTCTGGTATGTGAGGACTAGGACCTGAAGCTAACAGTCTGGTATGTGAGGACTAGGACCTGAAGCTAACAGTCTGGTATGTGAGGACTAGGACCTGAAGCTAACAGTCTGGTATGTGAGGACTAGAACCTGAAGCTAACAGTCTGGTATGTGAGGACTAGGACCTGAAGCTAACAGTCTGGTATGTGAGGACTAGGACCTGAAGCTAACAGTCTGGTATGTGAGGACTAGGACCTGACGCTAACAGTCTGGTATGTGAGGACTAGGACCTGAAGCTAACAGTCTGGTATGTGTGAGGACTAGAACCTGAAGCTAACAGTCTGGTATGTGTGAGGACTAGGACCTGAAGCTAACAGTCTGGTATGTGAGGACTAGGACCTGAAGCTAACAGTCTGGTATGTGAGGACTAGGACCTGAAGCTAACAGTCTGGTATGTGAGGACTAGGACCTGAAGCTAACAGTCTGGTATGTGAGGACTAGGACCTGAAGCTAACAGTCTGGTATGTGAGGACTAGGACCTGAAGCTAACAGTCTGGTATGTGAGGACTAGGACCTGAAGCTAACAGTCTGGTATGTGAGGACTAGGACCTGAAGCTAACAGTCTGGTATGTGAGGACTAGGACCTGAAGCTAACAGTCTGGTATGTGAGGACTAGGACCTGAAGCTAACAGTCTGGTATGTGAGGACTAGGACCTGAAGCTAACAGTCTGGTGTGTGAGGACTAGGACCTGAAGCTAACAGTCTGGTATGTGAGGACTAGGACCTGAAGCTAACAGTCTGGTATGTGTGAGGACTTGGACCTGAAGCTAACAGTCTGGTATGTGAGGACTAGGACCTGAAGCTAACAGTCTGGTGTGTGAGGACTAGGACCTGAAGCTAACAGTCTGGTATGTGAGGACTAGGACCTGAAGCTAACAGTCTGGTATGTGAGGACTAGGACCTGAAGCTAACAGTCTGGTATGTGAGGACTAGGACCTGAAGCTAACAGTCTGGTATGTGTGAGGACTAGGACCTGAAGCTAACAGTCTGGTATGTGTGGACTAGGACCTGAAGCTAACAGTCTGGTATGTGTGAGGACTAGGACCTGAAGCTAACAGTCTGGTATGTGAGGACTAGGACCTGAAGCTAACAGTCTGGTATGTGAGGACTAGGACCTGAAGCTAACAGTCTGGTATGTGAAGACTAGGACCTGAAGCTAACAGTCTGGTATGTGAGGACTAGGACCTGAAGCTAACAGTCTGGTATGTGAGGACTAGGACCTGAAGCTAACAGTCTGGTATGTGAGGACTAGGACCTGAAGCTAACAGTCTGGTATGTGAGGACTAGGACCTGAAGCTAACAGTCTGGTATGTGAGGACTAGGACCTGAAGCTAACAGTCTGGTATGTGTGAGGACTAGGACCTGAAGCTAACAGTCTGGTATGTGAGGACTAGGACCTGACGCTAACAGTCTGGTATGTGAGGACTAGGACCTGAAGCTAACAGTCTGGTATGTGAGGACTAGGACCTGAAGCTAACAGTCTGGTATGTGTGAGGACTAGGACCTGAAGCTAACAGTCTGGTATGTGTGTGGACTAGGACCTGACGCTAACAGTCTGGTATGTGAGGACTAGGACCTGAAGCTAACAGTCTGGTATGTGAGGACTAGGACCTGACGCTAACAGTCTGGTATGTGAGGACTAGGACCTGAAGCTAACAGTCTGGTATGTGAGGACTAGGACCTGAAGCTAACAGTCTGGTATGTGAGGACTAGGACCTGAAGCTAACAGTCTGGTATGTGAGGACTAGGACCTGAAGCTAACAGTCTGGTATGTGAGGACTAGGACCTGAAGCTAACAGTCTGGTATGTGAGGACTAGGACCTGAAGCTAACAGTCTGGTATGTGAGGACTAGGACCTGAAGCTAACAGTCTGGTATGTGAGGACTAGGACCTGAAGCTAACAGTCTGGTATGTGAGGACTAGGACCTGAAGCTAACAGTCTGGTATGTGAGGACTAGGACCTGAAGCTAACAGTCTGGTATGTGTGGACTAGGACCTGAAGCTAACAGTCTGGTATGTGAGGACTAGGACCTGAAGCTAACAGTCTGGTATGTGAGGACTAGGACCTGAAGCTAACAGTCTGGTATGTGTGGACTAGGACCTGAAGCTAACAGTCTGGTATGTGAGGACTAGGACCTGAAGCTAACAGTCTGGTATGTGAGGACTAGGACCTGTAGCTAACAGTCTGGTATGTGAGGACTAGGACCTGAAGCTAACAGTCTGGTATGTGAGGACTAGGACCTGAAGCTAACAGTCTGGTATGTGTGAGGACTAGGACCTGAAGCTAACAGTCTGGTATGTGAGGACTAGGACCTGAAGCTAACAGTCTGGTATGTGAGGACTAGGACCTGACGCTAACAGTCTGGTATGTGAGGACTAGGACCTGTAGCTAGCAGTCTGGTATGTGAGGACTAGGACCTGAAGCTAACAGTCTGGTATGTGAGGAAAAACTCTACGTTTTGAATCCAGTGTTCATAAACTGATATTTAAAAATGTAAATAAATTACTATATTTGCGTGTAACCATAATATTTGTTCAAATAATTGTTATGTCCTTTTCTGGTTGATTAAACTGAAATTGCAACCAGCTTTCTATGGCTTGTTTTAAAAACAGTGATATGTTGTGGATGATTTCATTTTAAAATAACCGAAAGTGAGAGGTTGTAATCTGAATGAAGGGGGAAAGGCCATTCTTGAACACGGGGTGAGCCGTTCTTAATGATCTGACAGAGAACCAGTTCAGATTTCAGTAAAGCTTTTGTATGACTGAAGCCTTTAGTGAGAGGTCTGTTTTAATATTGAATCATTTCTGCCCTCTGAATTCATATTCATTATATAAACAGGACATTTAATTTAGTCTTGCTTGCCGTTCCAAATAAAGTGGAATGTTTTGTGCTCATATAATTAAAAAAACAATTCATCAGCTGTAAGGTGAAGTTTTATTTACTTATAGCAGTTTGAAGACTACTCTCTCTCTCTCCACAGACTCAATTCTTACAACTCCACTGCTTTCACATTGTGGAATGTACACTTACAGTCCCTCAATCTGTCTCTCTCTCCCTCAATCTGTCTCTCTATCCCTCAATCTGTCTCTCTATCCCTCAATCTGTCTCTCTATCCCTCAATCTGTCTCTCACTCCCTCAATCTGTCTCTCTCTCCCTCATTCTGTCTCTCTCTCCCTCAATCTGTCTCTCTCTCCCTCAATCTGTCTCTCTATCCCTCAATCTGTCTCTCTATCCCTCAATCTGTCTCTCTATCCCTCAATCTGTCTCTCTATCCCTCAATCTGTCTCTCTCTCTCCCTCAATCTGTCTCTCTTTCCCTCAATCTGTCTCTCTATCCCTCAATCTGTCTCTCTATCCCTCAATCTGTCTCTCTATGCCTGAATCTGTCGCTCTATCCCTCAATCTGTCTCTCTATCCCTGAATCTGTCTCCATATCCCTCATTCTGTCTCTCCCTCAATCTGTCTCTCTATCCCTAAATCTGTCTCCATATCCCTCATTCTGTCTCTCTATCCCTCAATCTGTCTCTCTATCCCTCAATCTGTCTCTCTATCCCTCAATCTGTCTCTCTCTCCCTCAATCTGTCTCTCTATCCCTCAATCTGTCTCTCTCTCCCTCAATCTGTCTCTCTTTCCCTCAATCTGTCTCTCTATCCCTCAATCTGTCTCTCTATCCCTCAATCTGTCTCTCTATCCCTGAATCTGTCTCTCTATCCCTCAATCTGTCTCTCTCTCAATCTGTCTCTCTATCCCTGAATCTGTCTCCATATCCCTCATTCTGTCTCTCCCTCAATCTGTCTCTCTATCCCTGAATCTGTCTCCATATCCCTCATTCTGTCTCTCTATCCCTCAATCTGTCTCTCTATCCCTCAATCTGTCTCTCTATCCCTCAATCTGTCTCTCTCTCCCTCAATCTGTCTCTCTCTCCCTCAATCTGTCTCTCTATCCCTCAATCTGTCTCTCTCTCCCTCAATCTGTCTCTCTCTCCCTCAATCTGTCTCTCTCTCCTTCAATCTGTCTCTCTATCCCTCAATCTGTCTCTCTCTCCCTCAATCTGTCTCTCTCTCCCTCAATCTGTCTCTCTATCCCTCAATCTGTCTCTCTATCCCTCAATCTGTCTCTCTCTCCCTCAATCTGTCTCTCTCTCCCTCAATCTCTCTCTATCCCTCAATCTGTCTCTCTATCCCTCAATCTGTCTCTCTCTCCCTCAATCTGTCTCTCTCTCCCTCAATCTGTCTCTCTCTCCCTCAATCTGTCTCTCTCTCCCTCAATCTGTCTCTCTATCCCTCAATCTGTCTCTCTATCCCTCAATCTGTCTCTCTATCCCTCAATCTGTCTCTCTCTCCCTCAATCTGTCTCTCTCTCCCTCAATCTGTCTCTCTATCCCTCAATCTGTCTCTCTATCCCTCAATCTGTCTCTCTCTCCCTCAATCTGTCTCTCTCTCCCTCAATCTGTCTCTCTCTCCCTCAATCTGTCTCTCTATCCCTCAATCTGTCTCTCTATCCCTCAATCTGTCTCTCTATCCCTCAATCTGTCTCTCTATCCCTCAATCTGTCTCTCTATCCCTCAATCTGTCTCTCTATCCCTCACTCTCTCTCTCTTCCTCGATCTCTCTCTTCCTTGATCTCTCTCTCTTCCTCGATCTCTCTCTCTTTCTCGATCTCTCTCTCTCTCTTCCTCAATCTCTCTCTCTCTTCCTCAATCTCTCTCTCTTCCTCAATCTCTCTCTCTTCCTCAATCTCTCTCTCTCTTCCTCGATCTCTCTCTTCCTCCCTCAATCTCTCTCTCTATCCCTCGATCTCTCAATTCAATTCAATTCAAGGGCTTTATTGGTATAGGAAACATGTGTTAACATTGCCAAAGCAAGTGAGGTAGATAATATATAAAGTGAATATATAAAGTGAAATAAACAATAAAAATTAACAGTAAACATTACACATACAGAAGATTCAAAACAATAAAGACATGACAAATGTCATATTATATATATATATACAGTGTTTTAACAATGTACAAATGGTAAAGGACACAAGATAAAATAAATAAGCATAAATATGGGTTGTATTTACAATGGTGTTTGTTCTTCACTGGTTGCCCTTTTCTCGTGGCAACAGGTCACAAACCTTGCTGCTGTGATGGTACACTGTGGTATTTCACCCAGTAGATATGGGAGTTTATCAAAATTGGATTTGTTTTCGAATTCTTTGTGGATCTGTGTAATCTGAGGGAAATATGTCTCTCTAATATGGTCATACATTAGGAAGTGCAGCTCAGTTTCCACCTCATTTTGTGGGCAGTGAGCACATAGCCTGTCTTCTCTTGAGGGCCATGTCTGCCTACAGCGGCCTTTCTCAATAGCAAGGCTATGCTCACTAAGTCTGTACATAGTCAAAGCTTTCCTTAAGTTTGGGTCAGTCACAGTGGACAGGTATTCTGCAACTGTGGACTCTCTGTTTAGGGCCAAATAGCATTCTAGTTTGCTCTGTTTTTTGTTAATTCTTTCCAATGTGTCAAGTAATTATCTTTTTGTTTTCTCATGATTTCGTTGGGTCTAATTGTGCTGCTTTCCTCTCTCTCTATCCCTCGCTCTCTCTCTCTCTTCCTCGCTATCTCTCATCCTCGATCTCTCTCTCTTCCTCAATCTCTCTCTCTTCCTCGCTCTCTCGTCCTCGCTCTCTCTATCCCTCGCTCTCTCCTCTTCCTCCTCTCTCTCTCTCTTCTCTTAATTCCTCTTTTCTCTCTTTGTATCCCTGACACATCTCTATCCTTCTGTCTCTCTCTGTCTCCCTCTCTATCACTCATTCTCCCTCCCTTCTTCCCTCTCTCCCTCGATCTGTCTCTCAATCTCTGTCTCTCTTCCAGTCCACCGCTCTCTCTCCCTCGATCTGTAACTCTCTCTCTTTCTATAAGTACTTGGTCACCTACAAACAAGCAAGATTTCTGGCTCTCACAGACCTGCAACTTCTTCTTTAAGAGGCTCCTCTGTCCTCCACTCGTTACCTGTATTAATGGCACCTGTTTGAACTTGTTATCAATATAAAAGACACCTGTCCACAACCTCAAACAGTCACACTCCAAACTCCACTATGGCCAAGACTAAAGAGCTGTCAAAGGACACCAGAAACAAATTTGTAGACCTGCACCAGGCTGGGAAGACTGAATCTGCAATAGGTAAGCAGCTTGGTTTGAAGAAATCAACTGTGGGAGCAATTATTAGGAAATGGAAGACATACAAGACCACTGATAATCTCCCTCGATCTGGGGCTCCTACGCAAGACCTCACGCTGTGGGGTCAAAATGATCACAAGTACGGTGAGCAAAAATCCCAGAACCACACGGGGGGATTGACCTGCAGAGAGCTGGGACCAAAGTAACAAAGCCTACCATCAGTAACACACTACGCCGCCAGGGACTCAAATCCTGCAGTGCCACACGTGTCCCCCTGCTTAAGCCAGTACATGTCCAGGCCCGTCTGAAGTTTGCTAGAGAGCATTTGGATGATCCAGAAGAAGATTGGGAGAATGTCATATGGTCAGATGAAACCAAATTATAACTTTTTGGTAAAAACTCAACTTGTCGTGTTTGGAGGACAAAGAATGCTGAGTTGCATCCAAAGAACACCATACCTACTGTGAAGCATGGGGGTGGAAACATCATGCCTTCGGGCTGTTTTTCTGCAAAGGGACCAGGACGACTGACCCGTGTAAAGGAAGTAATGAATGGGGCCATGTATCGTGAGATTTTGAGTGAAAACCTCCTTCCATCAGCAAGGGCATTGAAGATGAAACGTGGCTGGGTCTTTCAGCATGACAATGATCCCAAACACACCGCCCGGGCAACGAAGGAGTGGCTTCGTAAGAAGCATTTCAAGGTCCTGGAGTGGCCTAGCCAGTCTCCAGATCTCAACCCCATAGAAAATCTTTGGAGGGAGTTGAAAGTCCGTGTTGCCCAGCAACAGCCCCAAAACATCACTGCTCTAAAGGAGATCTGCATGGAGGAATGGGCCAATATACCAGCAACAGTGTGTGAAAACCTTGTGAAGACTTACAGAAAATGTTTGACCTCTGTCATTGCCAACAAAGGGTATATAACAAAGTATTGAGATAAACTTTTGTTATTGATCAAATACTTATTTTCCACCATAATTTGCAAATAAATTCATTAAAAATCTTACGATGTGATTTTCTGGATTTTTTTTCTCATTTTGTCTGCCATAGTTGAAATGTACCTATGATGAAAATTACAGGCCTCTCTTATCTTTTTAAGTAGGAGAACTTGCACAATTGGGGGCTGACTAAATACTTTTTTGCCCCACTGTATGTTGAAGAGGGTGGGGCTTAAGCTGCATCCCTGTCTCACCCCACGACCCTGTGGAAAGAATTGTGTGGTTTTTGCCAATTTCAATAGCACACTTGTTGTTTGTGTGGATTTTATAATCTGTTTTACCCCCAGCATGACTTTCCATTAATTTGTATAGCAGACCCTCATGCCAAATTGAGTCAAAGCTTTTTGGAAATCAACAAAGCATGAGAAGATGTTGCCTCTGTTTTGGTTTGTTTGTTTGTCAATTAGGGTGTGCAGGGTGAATACGTAGTCTGTCGTACTGTAATTTGGTAAAAAGCCAATTTCACATTTGCTCAGCACATTGTTTTCACTGAGAATGCACTAGTCTGTTAATGATAATGAAGAGGATTTTTCCAAGGTTGCGGTTGACGCATATCACATTTGTCTCCACTTTGGGGTGATCATTCATTGGTTCCAAATATTGGGGAAGCTAAGGACGATGTTAAAGAGTTTAAGTATATGTGGTCTGTATATTTGATCATTTCATTGAGGATACCATCAACACCACAGGCCTTTTTGGTCTGGAAGGTTTGTATTTTGTCCTGTAGTTCATTCAAGGTAATTGGAGAATCCAGTGGGTTCTGGAATCCAGTAGGTTCTGGAATCCAGTAGGTTCTGGAATCCAGTAGGTTCTGGAATCCAGTGGGTTCTGGAATCCAGTGGGTTCTGGTCTTTAATAGTTGATTCTAACATTTGTTTTGATGATGTATATGTTTTTTGCTGTTGGTTCTATCTCGGTTTTAGATAACGCTTCGTGTTGATGTTTGTTTAGTGTTTTCCAATTTTCCCAGAAGTGGTTAGAGTCTATGGATTCTCTCTCTGTCTCTATCCCCCTCTCTCTCGGTCCCTCTTTCTCTGTCCCTCTCTCTGTCTCTATCCCCCTCTCTCTCTTTCTATCCCTTTCTCTCTGTCTCTATCCCTCCCTCTCTCTCTACCCCCCCCCTCTCTCTCTATCCTTTTCTCTCTGTCTATCCCCCTCTCTCTCTGTCTCTATCGCTCTCTCTACCTCCCCTCTCTCTCTATCCCTTTCTCTCTGTCTCTATCCCTCCCTCTCTCTCTACCCCCTCTCTCTATCCCTTTCTCTCTCTGTCTCTATCCCTCTCTCTCTACCCCCCTCTCTCTCTGTCTCTATCCCTCTCTCTACCCCCCTCTCTCTATCCCTTTCTCTCTGTCTATCCCTCTCTCTTTCTCTCTCTCTCTCTCTCTCTCTGTCTCTATCCCTCTCTCTCTACCCCCTCTCTCTATCCCTTTCTCTCTGTCTATCCCTCTCTCTCTCTTTCTCTCTCTCTCTCTGTCTCTATCCCTCTCTCTCTCTTTCTCTGTCTCTCTCTCTGTCTCTATCCCCCTCTCTCTTTCTCTGTCCTCGGTCTCTATCCCCCCCCCTCTCTCTGTCTCTATCCCCCCCTCGCTCTCTTTCTCTCTTGCTCTCTCTCTCCGTCTCTATCCCCCCTCTCTCTTTCTCTGTCCTCTCTCTCCGTCTCTATCCCCCCTCTCTCTTTCTCTGTCCTCTCTCTCCGTCTCTATCCCCCCTCTCTCTTTCTCTGTCCTCTCTCTCTGTCTCTATCCCCCCTCTCTCTTTCTCTGTCCTCTCTCTCTGTCTCTATCCCGCTCTCTCTCTCTCTGTCTCTCTCTCTCTCTCTATCCCCCTCTCTCTCTCTATCCCCCTCTCTCTCTCTATCCCCCTCTCTCTCTCTCTCTCTCTCTCTCTCTCTCTCTTTCTCTGTCCTCTCTCTCTCTCAGCATTATCATCATACATGCACCCAAAATAAGAGCAGATTACACATTAAAGAAAAAATAATTCAATATTTATTTTGCTGTATAAACATCTTGCGTTGTTTTCCATATAACTATACAATACATAGGTTTATAACATCCTTCGACATCAGGAAGTATCAAGTGCCCTGCTGACAGTTTAATGCACAGCGTCTTATATACAGCATACATAGAAACAGCTATTGAACAGGCAGGAAGCTGTTACAAGATGCAGAAGATGCATTGTCAAAAAAAAATCCCTGAAAATTCCCTCAGTGAGGTAAGATACAGAGCCTTCAGAAAGCATTCAAACCCATTGACTCATTCCACATGTTGTTGTGTGACAGCCTGAATTCACAAATGGATTAAAAATAATAATAATTCTCACCCATCTACACACAATTACCCATAATGACAACGTGAAAAAATGTATTTTTTTATTTAAAAAAAAAAATTTTGCAAATCTATTTAAAACAAACTATCTCATTTACATAAGTATGAGCACACCCGTGGTAGTGATTGCAGCTGTAAATCTTTCTGGGTATGACAGCGATGACAGCTGTGAGTCTCTAAGAGCTTTGCACACCTGGATTGTACAATATTTGCACATGTTTATTTTTGTAATTCTTCAAGCTTTGTCAAATTGGTTGTTGATCATTGCTGGACAGCCATTTTCAGGTCTTATCATAGACTTTCAAGCAGATTTAAGTCAAAACTGCAACTCGGCCCCCTCAGGAACATTGAATGTTGTCTTGTGTAGATTTGACCTTAGGTTATTGTCCTGCTGAAAGGTGATTTCATCTCCCAGTATCTGGTGGAAAGCAGACTGAAGCAGGTTTTCCTCTAGGATTTTGCCTGTGGTTAATTCTATTCTGTTTATTTTTTTAAAAAGTGCCATTGACAAGCATACCCATACAATGATGCAGCCACCACCACTATATATGAAGTGTCTCAACGATGCGTTGGATTTGTCCCAAACACAGCACTTTTGTGTTCAGGGCAAACAGTGAATTGTTGTTGATCCATCCTCAGTTTTCTCCTGTCACAGCCATTAAACTCTGTAACTGTTTTAAAGTCACCATTGGCCTCATGGTGAAATCCCTGAGCAGTTTCCTTCCTCTCCGGCAACTGAGTTAGGAAGGACGCCTGTATCTTTGTAGTGACTGGGTGTATTGATACACCATCCAAAGTGTAATTAATAACTTCACCATGCTCAAAGGGATATTCAATGTCTGCAGTAGGTGCCCTTCTCTCTGATTCCACTTTGACATTATTGTGGGTAGGCCAATGACACAAAATCTTAATTTAATAAAATGTTAAATTCAGGCCGCAACACAACAAAATGTGGAAAAAGTCAAGGGGTGTGAATACTTTGAAGGCGCTGTAAACATTCACTTCCGTTCTCCTCTTTTCCCTGGCCTCTCTCACTCCCTCCATCTCACGGATCCAACACACTCTTAGGTGTATGTCCCAAATTGCACCCTATTCCCTATATAGTGCACAAATTTTGACCTGTTTGAAACTTGGTCTAAAGTAGTGCACTATATATAGGGAATAGGGTGCAATTTGGAACGCATGCTTAGTTAACAGGAAGAAGCTACAATAAAATGTCACAACAAAAAAATACAAATATTCGTGTGTTTTGTCAAATATACAAACGTTTTTCTTTCATCATAAACACATGAAGCAGCTTGAAATCAAGGATTTTCTCTTTTTAAAAAAATAATAAAAATAAAAAACTTCGGCACTGAAATACATTTCAACCCTCGGGTGTAACGTACCACTGTGTCCCAAATAGCACCCTATTCCCTACATAATGCACTACTTTTGACCAGAGCCCTATGGTGGCATCGTGAAGAAGTAGCGCACTATAAAGTGTGCGATTTGGGACAAACGTGTGATCCACATTTCCTTATTGTTGTGACTGGGTTCAGACTCCAAACTGATTAAGTCCTATTGATCATATGTAAAACAACAACAACTCATTATCATCTGGAATAATGCTATATATTATATTTTCGGAGAAACAACTTTGCATATCAGCTTTAAGATATAATATATTGAAAGGCCACAGGAATTAGACTGATAGGATGGAGCACATTATCAAAAACACAACTAAAATTGTTGAAGAAGAAAAGACATTTAATGAGCTGCGACAGATCCAGAATTACGCTCAGATATAAGTGCCGGTTGTCTCCTGGCTCTGTAGCCTAGTCCCAGGTATGTTCGTGTTATCGTTCCACTCCAATGGCTAAACATAGGACACAAGAGGATAAGGAGTGGAATGTTAGCACAAACAGACTGGCTCCCCGGGTGTTGAGTCGCAAACAAACTGCTTTTATTAAGAAGAGCTTATATCTGTCTTATTTCACATGTGTATTAATAGGCATGTGTGAATTTCATTTAAAAAAAAACATTTGTTTGCATATCCCAACTCTCCCTGAGACGACCCCAGAGAGTGGGGTCACGGCCAGGGTCTGCCAATATTAACAGCGACGACCCTGGAGCCATGAGGAGTAATGTGCTCAAGGGCACATCGACAGATAGTTCAAACCCCTAAGCCGACAGGGTGAACCAACGACCTTTCGGTTACTGGCCCAACGCTCTTACTGCAAGGCTACCTACCACCGTATTAGCCTGGGAGCCAGTCTGTTTTTTGCTTTGTAGGAAACAAATTGGTCTGGCTTGACAATGGAGTTGTTGTAACAGGCTTCCCTGTGTTCGCCTAACGCTATAGATGTCTTCCTCACACAGCCTCAAGCTGGAGAGTGACGTTTACGAGGCTCACTCTGTTACATAGGCGAGATAACACGCACAGATGTGGGACCCAGGCTAGCAAACCAAAATGAAGCCCTGTACTTTGGACACCCCGGAGGAAGGAAAGGTAGCTTCAGTCCCAAAGCAGAGCGCTCCGTGGGCAACGTTTCCCCTAGGTACAGGTCTAGAATCAGCCTTCCCTACCCGAATCCTAACCTTAAACATTAGTGGAGAAAATGCTAAACTGACCCAAGATCAGCATTTAGGGGGCAAATTCACCCAACAAAGAAAATACAACTCTAAGTAGTCAGCGATACAGCTGTAATTCTGTATTTACGTGTCGAATTCTAATTCTATAATTATAATTATTATTATGGTGAAAAACAGAGTAACACAAACAAATGTATAAAATACTGTTGATATAATACAACAGGGTAAAATAACCTCATCTGAAGACCCATTGAAGACAAAGGCCGTGACCCAAAAAAGGGCAACCTATTCCCTAAAGAGTGCACTACAAGAGGAGTGCACTACTTTTGACCACAGTAGAGCACAAAAGGAGTGTGTGTACTTTATGGGGAATAGGGTGCTATTAGTTGTCCGTCATTTGATTTATATTATCATTAAAAGGACAAAAGTTTATTTTGTATTTATATATATACACACACAACGATATTTCGAAAAGTGAGATACAAAGAGTATTGAACAGTCAATAATATAGAAGTAGATGTATTATAAGGTTATAGAATAAGGCCAGCGGAACCAGTCTCGGAACCAGTCTCACAAGAAAAGGTTTCCCCCCAACATTCCCAGGGTTTCCCCCAACATTCCCAGGGTTTCCCCCAACATTCCCAGGGTTTCCCCCCAACATTCCCAGGGTTTCCCCCCAACATTCCCAGGGTTTCCCCCCAACATTCCCTGGTTTTCCCCCAACATTCCCAGGGTTTCCCCCAACATTCCCAGGGTTTCCCCCAACATTCCCAGGGGTTCCCCCCAACATTCCCAGGGTTTCCCCCCCAACATTCCCAGGGTTTCCCCCCAACATTCCCAGGGTTTCCCCCCAACATTCCCACGGTTTCCCCCCAACATTCCCAGGGTTTCCCCCCCAACATTCCCAGGGTTTCCCCCAACATTCCCAGGGTTTCCCCCCAACATTCCCAGGGTTTCCCCCCAACATTCCCAGGTTTTTTTCCCCCAGAATTCCTGGTTGGAGATTCACGTAAATCAGGAGCAAATAAACAGGAAACACAGGAATCCTCCAACCAGGAAAACCTTGTTAAAATTTACAGGAAATGTCCAACCCTAGTCATAAATCCTCCTAGCTACATACGGTGTGCCGCTGTATGTTATCAGCTACAGCTTATAACCCGTTATAAGAGCTTACAACCTCTCTATACTTGACAGACAGTAGTTAAAAACAGTTCTTGTCGTTGTCGACTTCCAGCTGGTATATAAACAACATCCAACAAGCTCCCAAATAGCCTGGGTTCCAGTCTGTTTGTGCAATATCATTCCAGCTGTCATTCCCACTTGTCATGCCAAACAAGAGACAAGGAGTGAAATGATATTGCACAAATAGACTGGTAGCCAGGCCCACCTCCACAACCTCTTCCCAGGGTAGTCACTAGCACACCACTGCAGACAGTAGTTTGTTCATGTATAGAACATAACATAATATATCATTTACCTTATATATGATTCATAAGGTAATAATTTAGTGTAATGTAATATAATGTTCATAATATCGCCACGGCTTGCGCGGGGGGATCGAACCAGGATTTAAAACGCTCTCTTGGAGAGGAAGTGAGGTTCTTTGCCGAGACAAAACAGATCCATGACTTCGTCCCCAAAATGGCACCCTATTCACTATGTAGTGTAGTCCACTAGTTTTGACCAGAGCCTTATGGGTCCTAGTCAAAAAGTAGTGCACGATATAGGGAATATGGTGCCATTTTGGTTGCAGACCCATCTTTTCATATGCAGTTAAGGAACAATACGCTTCACCCAGCCAATCCCAGCCCACAACATGGCCAGACCAGCTGCAGGAGCTAGTCTCTGCCTAGGACTGCCTCTACACTACACCATCTCTGTGCTAGTCTCTCCCTCTCTCCTTCTCTTTGAATCTATCTTTCTCTAGAGTACTAGTTTATGTGCCTAGAAGTGATATAGGCTTAACCACTGTGCAAACTGCATTAGATCATCGTTACAAACATAGACAACAAAAAAAAAATACAAAAAACAACCAGAATATTATGAAAAGTACATTTCTCTTGGTCTGTTTTTGTCTTTAGTTATAGAGTCTCCTTTCGATGTTCAAGTGCTTCTGTTTCTGGTTTTGGACAGGTACGATTCTCGTAGTAGTAGGAGACATACAGTATGTCCATACATATGTTTCTAAATGTATAGAAATATACAAATGTACATGTTATATGCATCACTTGAACATACTTGTGTTTGTGTTAAAAAATATCTTTGTTTTAAATAAAAATTTAAAAAATCCATACCTACACTCAGTAGGGTGAGATCACCTCCGTAAAGGTGACCCCCCAGACACTGCAACACATTGGCACTATCTTCGTCATTCAGTAGGGTGAGATCACCTCCATAAAGGTGACCCCCCCCCCCCAGACACTGCAACACATTGGCACCATCTTCGTCATTCAGTAGGGTGAGATCACCTCCATAAAGGTGACCCCCCAGACACTGCAACACATTGGCACCATCTTCGTCATTCAGTAGGGTGAGATCACCTCCATAAAGGTGACCCCCCCCAGACACTGCAACACATGTTCTGCTCTTCTATGTTCTGTTCTTCTATGTTCTGTTCTTCTATGTTCTGCTCTTCTATGTTCTGTTCTTCTATGTTCTGTTCTTCTATGTTCTGTTCTTCTATGTTCTGCTCTTCTATGTTCTGTTCTTCTATGTTCTGTTCTACAGCGTAGCATGTCTCAGACTACTCCTAGCACTTCCTCTTTCCTTAGACAACAAAAAAACAGGCTGTTCCAAAGGCAAGATGACAAGCTTCCCAAACCACTGAGGAGAGGAGACAGGGCTTCTTCCTCTTCCTCTTCCTGTCAACCCTCTGAGAGACCAACAGAGCTCTACAAGCCAAGCAGACTTCCATTTGGCCTCTGATTTGTCCCTGTCCACGCACCGTCAGTCCACCATCCCAGGCTATATGCTGTCAAAGCCAGCCAGCCAATCTCTGAAGAGAAGAGAAACACATTCACATCCAAGATGGCTGCTCAAGCCCCCCACCACCACCACCCCTTCATGTAGATTCCAGCGTGTCGAGCTGGAACACGTTGTGATTGGTTGGCGTGGTGAAGAACAGCTGGTCATTGGTGGAGGTGTGGTTGTCACACGGGCTATTGAGACCCAATGTTCTCTCAAAATCCAAGAGCTGACCCATGAAGTTGAAGTTGGGTGAGATGTTGGACTTCTTCTGTTTCACAAAGTCGTACGCGTCGTTGAGCGACAGGTTGAGCTTCTGCATCAGGTAGGCCACGGTTACCGTTACCGAGCGACTGATCCCTGCCAGGCAGTGCACCAGGATACCACACTTTTTGGAACGAGCTTCGTCTGGAGGGGTTAGAGAAAAGATAGAGGTACAAATTAGTTTTATGTGTTTAAGACGCAACACCATTTAGAGCTACACCATCTCCACCTCTCTGGTTTCAGGAGTTATAATGAGAGAACAGCTACATCAACTCCACCTCTCTGGTTTCTAGAGTTTATAATGAGGGAACAGCTACATCAACTCCACCTGTCTGGTTTCAGGAGTTTATAATGAGAGAACAGCTACATCAACTCCACCTCTCTGGTTTCTAGAGTTTATAATGAGAGAACAGCTACATCAACTCCACCTCTCTGGTTTCTGGAGTTTATAATGAGAGAACAGCTACATCAACTCCACCTCTCTGGTTTCTAGAGTTTATAATGAGAGAACAGCTACATCAACTCCACCTCTCTGGTTTCTAGAGTTTATAATGAGAGAACAGCTACACCAACTCCACCTCTCTGGTTTCTGGAGTTTATAATGAGGAACAGCTACATCAACTCCACCTCTCTGGTTTCTAGAGTTTATAATGAGAGAACAGCTACATCAACTCCACCTCTCTGGTTTCTAGAGTTTATAATGAGAGAACAGCTACATCAACTCCACCTCTCTGGTTTCTAGAGTTTATAATGAGAGAACAGCTACACCAACTCCACCTCTCTGGTTTCTAGAGTTTATAATGAGAGAACAGCTACACCATCTCCACCTGTCTGGTTTCTAGAGTTTATAATGAGAGAACAGCTACACCATCTCCACCTCTCTGGTTTCTAGAGTTTATAATGAGAGAACAGCTACACCATCTCCACCTGTCTGGTTTCTAGAGTTTATAATGAGAGAACAGCTCCATCAACTCCACCTGTCTGGTTTCAGGAGTTTATAATGAGAGAACAGCTACACCATCTCCACCTGTCTGGTTTCTAGAGTTTATAATGAGAGAACAGCTACACCATCTCCACCTCTCTGGTTTCTAGAGTTTATAATGAGAGAACAGCTACACCATCTCCACCTGTCTGGTTTCTAGAGTTTATAATGAGAGAACAGCTACACCAACTCCACCTGTCTGGTTTCTAGAGTTTATAATGAGAGAACAGCTACATCAACTCCACCTCTCTGGTTTCTAGAGTTTATAATGAGAGAACAGCTACATCAACTCCACCTCTCTGGTTTCTAGAGTTTATAATGAGGGAACAGCTACATCAACTCCACCTCTCTGGTTTCTAGAGTTTATAATGAGGGAACAGCTACATCAACTCCACCTCTCTGGTTTCTAGAGTTTATAATGAGAGAACAGCTACATCAACTCCACCTGTCTGGTTTCTAGAGTTTATAATGAGAGAACAGCTACAACAACTCCACCTGTCTGGTTTCTAGAGTTTATAATGAGAGAACAGCTACATCAACTCCACCTGTCTGGTTTCTAGAGTTTATAATGAGAGAACAGCTACATCAACTCCACCTCTCTGGTTTCTAGAGTTTATAATGAGAACAGCTACAACAACTCCACCTGTCTGGTTTCTAGAGTTTATAATGAGAGAACAGCTACATCAACTCCACCTGTCTGGTTTCAGGAGTTTATAATGAGAGAACAGCTACATCAACTCCACCTGTCTGGTTTCTAGAGTTTATAATGAGAGAACAGCTACATCAACTCCACCTCTCTGGTTTCTGGAGTTTATAATGAGAGAACAGCTACACCAACTCCACCTCTCTGGTTTCTGGAGTTTATAATGAGAGAACAGCTACATCAACTCCACCTCTCTGGTTTCTAGAGTTTATAATGAGAGAACAGCTACACCAACTCCACCTGTCTGGTTTCAGGAGTTTATAATGAGAGAACAGCTACATCAACTCCACCTCTCTGGTTTCTAGAGTTTATAATGAGAGAACAGCTACACCAACTCCACCTGTCTGGTTTCTAGAGTTTATAATGAGAGAACAGCTACACCAACTCCACCTGTCTGGTTTCTAGAGTTTATAATGAGAGAACAGCTACATCAACTCCACCTCTCTGGTTTCAGGAGTTTATAATGAGAGAACAGCTACACCAACTCCACCTGTCTGGTTTCTAGAGTTTATAATGAGAGAACAGCTACACCAACTCCACCTGTCTGGTTTCTAGAGTTTATAATGAGAGAACAGCTACACCAACTCCACCTGTCTGGTTTCAGGAGTTTATAATGAGAGAACAGCTACACCAACTCCACCTCTCTGGTTTAAGGAGTTTATAATGAGAGAACAGCTACAACAACTCCACTTCTCTGGTTTCTAGAGTTTATAATGAGAGAACAGCTACACCAACTCCACTGTCAACAAGTTTTCAAAGATGTTACTGAGTTGCAGTTCATATAATGAGAAACCAGTCAATTGAAATAAATAAATTAGGCCCTAATCAATGGATTTCACATGACTGGGCCTGGGAGTTTATAATGCATAGCCAGGATCAGCCAATCAGGTTTCTAGAGTTTTCTCCACAAAAGGGTTTTAATACAGACATAAATAATCCTCAGTTTCATCAGCTGTCTGGGTGGCTGGTCTCAGACAGGTGAAGAAGCAAGATGTGGAGGGTTGGCGTGGTTACACGTGGTCTGCTGTAAGGCTGGTTGGACGTACAGCCAAATTCTCTAAAACAGACATTGAGTCGGTTTATGGTAGAGAAATTAACATTACATTCTCTGGCAGCAGCTCTGCTGGACATTCCTGCTGTCAGCATGCTACACCAACTCCACCTGCTCCCTCAAAACTTGAGACATCCGTGGATAGAGTTGTGTGTGACAAAGCTGAACATTTTAGTTTATAAGAGGCCTTTTATTGTTCCGAGCACAAGGTGCACCTGTGTAATGATGATGCTGTTTAATCAGCAAAGGTGAAATGCTCACTAACTGGGATGTAAACAAATTGATGCACTAAATTTGAGAGAAATTAGCTTTATGTGCATCTGGAACATTTCAAGAATCTTTCATTTCAGCTCATGAAACACGGGACCAATTATATTTTGTTCAGCATATATTGCGTTATTTTACGGCTGTTTAAGACACCTACATAAGAGTGTCAAAACCCACATTTATTCAAATGTGTTGTTTTCCCCCCTGCAAAGACGTTTCCTTTCATTTGAAAGTCTGGAGCAGTTGGAAATGCCAGCTTTGGAGTGATGAATCACGCTTCACCAACTGGCAGTCCAACGGACAAATCAGGGTTTGGCAGATGCCAGGAGTACACTTCCTGCCCCAATGCACAGTGCCAACTGTAAAGTTTGGTGGAGGAGAAATAATGGTCCGGGGCAGTTTTTCATGGTTCGGGCCCTTTAGTTCCAGTGAAGGGAAATATTAACACTACAGTATACATTGACATTCTAGACGATTCTATGCTTCCAACTTAGTGGCAACAGTTTGGGGAAGGCCCTTTCCTGGTTCAGCATGACAATGCCCACGTGCACAAAGCGAGACCATACAGAAATGGATTGTCGAGATCGGTGTTGAAGAACTTGACTGGCCAGCACAGAGCCCTGACCTCAACCCCCATCAAACACCTTTGGGATGAATTGGAACACTGACTGCGAGCCAGGCCTAATCGCCCAACATCAGTGCCCGACCTCACTAGTGCTCTTGAGCTGAATGGAAGCAAGTCCCCGCAGCAATGTTCCAACATCTAGTGGAAAGCCTTCCCAGAAGAGTGGAGGCTGTTATAGCAGCAATGTTCCAACATCTATTGGAAAGCCTTCTCAGAAGAGTGGAGGCTGTTACAGCAGCAATGTTCCAACATCTAGTGGAAAGCCTTCCCAGAAGAGTGGAGGCTGTTATAGCAGCAATGTTCCAACATCTAGTGGAAAGCCTTCCCAGAAGAGTGGAGGCTGTTATAGCAGCAATGTTCCAACATCTAGTGGAAAGCCTTCCCAGAAGAGTGGAGGCTGTTCCAACATCTAGTGGAAAGCCTTTACAGCAGCAATGTTCCAACATCAGCAATGTTTAGCAGCAATGTTCCAACATCTAGTGGAAAGCCTTCCCAGAAGAGTGGAGGCTGTTATAGCAGCAATGTTCCATCATCTAGTGGAAAGCCTTCCCAGAAGAGAGGCTGTTATAGGCAATGTTCCAACATCTGTTATAGCAGCAATGTTCCAACATCTAGTGGAAAGCCTTCCCCCAGCAATGAGTGGAAAGCCTTCCCAGAAGAGCTGCTGTTATAGCAGCAATGTTCCATCATCTAGTGGAAAGCCTTCAGAAGAGTGGAGGCTGTTATAGCAGCAATGAAAGCCTTCCCAGAAGAGTGGAGGCTGTTATAGCAGCAATGTTCCATCATCATTCCCAGAAAAGGCTGTTATAGGGGAGACCAACTCCATATTAATGCCCGTGATTTTGGAATGAGCTGTTTGATGAGCAGGTGTCCGCATACATTTGGTCATGTAGTGTATTTCCCTAAACGATGAGGAGCAAACCCCGCTACCACCATTCCGGAGATCGACCAAGACCTTTAAATACTTCCCGACTCTGACTCGATCATTTCACGTCATAGTGTATTTCTTAAATACGACACTTTCAAAACAAACAAGGCATCGGACATTCCAGAGCCAAACAAAAACTCCACATTCCCATGAAGCTGAAGAGGGGAACACACTGGATATTCCTTGGGGATGGGAGAAGGTACGTCTGGTAGACTGATTACTGAAGTACAGAAACTAACGTCAAATCGTCTGGTCTGAAGTACAGAAACTATCGTCAAAATAGTCTGATCTGGAATACTGTTACTAAAAATAAATAGTCTGAGCTGTAAAATTGAAAGTCTAATCTCAAATACTGAAACTAAAAACAAATAATCTGATCTGAAATACTGAAATGTATGAAATTATATGAAATTGCACATAACAACTCTAAGCAAAGCTCTCTGTTACTATCCTTTGTGCATAGTCGTGACTCAACTGTCGTGACTAACCATTATTCCTACACTGTGTAGTGGGATTGAGTCAACAGTCAAGAAAATCTTCTTGGGTTTTCTATTGATACTTTGAATGCGAGGTGAAAACGAGTCTATATTGGTAGACATTGTGTTGTGCCTCTGAGTAAGTGAAGAGAAACTCTCTGAAAATAGTTATCCATCTCAAATAGCACCCTATTCCCTATATAGTGCACTACTTTAGACCAGGACCCTATTCCCTATATAGTGCACTACTTTAGACCAGAGCCCTATTCTCTATATAGTGCACTACTTTAGACCAGGCCCCTATTCCCTATATAGTGCACTACTTTAGACCAGGACCCTATTCCCTACATAGTGCACTAATTTAGACCAGGACCCTATTCCCTATATAGTGCACTACTTTAGACCAGGGCCCTATATAGTGCACTACTTTAGACCAGGGCCCTATATAGTGCACTACTTTAGACCAGGGCCCTATTCCCTATATAGTGCACTACTTTAGACCAGAGCCCAATTCCCTATATAGTGCACTACTTTAGACCAGGGCCCTATATAGTGCACAACTTTAGACCAGGGCCCTATATAGTGCACTACTTTAGACCAGGGCCCTATATAGTGCACTACTTTAGACCAGGGCCCTACATAGTGCACTACTTTAGACCAGGGCCCTATATAGTGCACTACTTTAGACCAGGACCCTATATAGTGCACTACTTTAGACCAGGGCCCTATTCCCTATATAGTGCACTACTTTAGACCAGGGCCCTATTCCCTATATAGTGCACTACTTTAGACCAGGGCCCTATTCCCTATATAGTGCACTACTATAGACCAGAGCCCTATTCCCTACATAGTGCACTACTATAGACCAGGGCCCTATTCCCTATATAGTGCACTACTTTAGACCAGGGCCCTATATAGTGCACTACTTTAGACCTATTCCCTATATAGTGCACTACTTTAGACCAGGGCCCTACATAGTGCACTACTTTAGACCAGGGCCCTATATAGTGCACTACTTTAGACCAGGGCCCTATATAGTGCACTACTTTAGACCAGGGCCCTATTCCCTATATAGTGCACTACTTTAGACCAGGGCCCTATTCCCTATATAGTGCACTACTTTAGACCAGGGCCCTATTCCCTATATAGTGCACTACTTTAGACCAGGGCCCTATATAGTGCACTACTATAGACCAGAGCCCTATTCCCTATATAGTGCACTACTTTAGACCAGGACCCTATTCCCTACATAGTGCACTACTTTAGACCAGAGCCCTACATAGTGCACTACTATAGACCAGGGCCCTATTCCCTATATAGTGCACTACTTTAGACCAGGGCCCTATATAGTGCACTACTTTAGACCAGGGCCCTATTCCCTATATAGTGCACTACTTTAGACCAGAGCCCTACATAGTGCACTACTTTAGACCAGGGCCCTATATAGTGCACTACTTTAGACCAGAGCCCTATTCCCTATATAGTGCACTACTTTAGACCAGGGCCCTATATAGTGCACTACTTTAGACCAGGGCCCTATTCCCTATATAGTGCACTACTTTAGACCAGAGCCCTACATAGTGCACTACTTTAGACCAGGGCCCTATATAGTGCACTACTTTAGACCAGAGCCCTTGTCCCTATATAGTGCACTACTTTAGACCAGGACCCTATTCCCTACATAGTGCACTAATTTAGACCAGAGCCCTTGTCCCTATATAGTGCACTACTTTAGACCAGGGCACTATATAGTGCACTACTTTAGACCAAGGCCCTATATAGTGCACTACTTTAGACCAGGGCCCTATATAGTGCACTACTTTAGACCAGGGCCCTATTCCCTATATAGTGCACTACTTTAGACCAGGGCCCTATTCCCTATATAGTGCACTACTTTAGACCAGAGCCCTTGTCCCTATATAGTGCACTACTTTAGACCAGGGCACTATATAGTGCACTACTTTAGACCAAGGCCCTATATAGTGCACTACTTTAGACCAGGGCCCTATTCTCTATATAGTGCACTACTTTAGACCAGGACCCTATTCCCTATATAGTGCACTACTTTAGACCAGAGCCCTTGTCCCTATATAGTGCACTACTTTAGACCAGGGCACTATATAGTGCACTACTTTAGACCAAGGCCCTATATAGTGCACTACTTTAGACCAGGGCCCTATTCCCTATATAGTGCACTACTTTAGACCAGGACCCTATTCCCTATATAGTGCACTACTTTAGACCAGGGCCCTATACAGTGCACTACTTTAGACCAGGGCCCTATTCCCTATATAGTGCACTACTTTAGACCAGAGCCCTATTCTCTATATAGTGCACTACTTTAGACCAGGGCCCTATTCCCTATATAGTGCACTACTTTAGACCAGAGCCCTATTCTCTATATAGTGCACTACTTTAGACCAGGCCCTATTCCCTATATAGTGCACTACTTTAGACCAGAGCCCTATTCTCTATATAGTGCACTACTTTAGACCAGGCCCCTATTCCCTATATAGTGCACTACTTTAGACCAGGACCCTATTCCCTACATAGTGCACTACTTTAGACCAGGACCCTATTCCCTATATAGTGCACTACTTTAGACCAGGGCCCTATTCCCTATATAGTGCACTACTTTAGACCAGGGCCCTATTCCCTATATAGTGCACTACTTTAGACCAGGGCCCTATTCCCTATATAGTGCACTACTATAGACCAGAGCCCTATTCCCTATATAGTGCACTACTTTAGACCAGGGCCCTATATAGTGCACTACTTTAGACCAGGGGATTCCCTATATAGTGCACTACTTTAGACCAGAGCCCTATTCCCTATATAGTGCACTACTTTAGACCAGGGCCCTACATAGTGCACTACTTTAGACCAGGGCCCTATATAGTGCACTACTTTAGACCAGGACCCTATATAGTGCACTACTTTAGACCAGGGCCCTATTCCCTATATAGTGCACTACTTTAGACCAGGGCCCTATTCCCTATATAGTGCACTACTTTAGACCAGGGCCCTATTCCCTATATAGTGCACTACTATAGACCAGAGCCCTATTCCCTATATAGTGCACTACTTTAGACCAGGACCCTATTCCCTACATAGTGCACTACTTTAGACCAGAGCCCTACATAGTGCACTACTATAGACCAGGGCCCTATTCCCTATATAGTGCACTACTTTAGACCAGGGCCCTATATAGTGCACTACTTTAGACCAGGGCCCTATTCCCTATATAGTGCACTACTTTAGACCAGAGCCCTACATAGTGCACTACTTTAGACCAGGGCCCTATATAGTGCACTACTTTAGACCAGAGCCCTAGTCCCTATAT
The DNA here is from genome assembly GCF_023373465.1 of Oncorhynchus keta. NCBI lineage: Eukaryota > Metazoa > Chordata > Actinopteri > Salmoniformes > Salmonidae > Oncorhynchus > Oncorhynchus keta. The sequence continues at coordinate 55,216,010 of NC_068441.1, forward strand.
AGTGCACTACTTTAGACCAGGACCCTATTCCCTACATAGTGCACTAATTTAGACCAGAGCCCTACATAGTGCACTACTATAGACCAGGGCCCTATTCCCTATATAGTGCACTACTTTAGACCAGGGCACTATATAGTGCACTACTTTAGACCAAGGCCCTATATAGTGCACTACTTTAGACCAGGGCCCTATTCTCTATATAGTGCACTACTTTAGACCAGAGCCCTTGTCCCTATATAGTGCACTACTTTAGACCAGGGCACTATATAGTGCACTACTTTAGACCAAGGCCCTATATAGTGCACTACTTTAGACCAGGGCCCTATTCTCTATATAGTGCACTACTTTAGACCAGGACCCTATTCCCTACATAGTGCACTAATTTAGACCAGGGCCCTATTCCCTATATAGTGCACTACTTCAGATCAGAGCCCTACTCCCTATATAGTGCACTACTTTAGACCAGGGCCCTATTCCCTATATAGTGCACTACTTTAGACCAGGACCCTACATAGTGCACTACTATAGACCAGAGCCCTATTCCCTATATAGTGCACTACTTCAGATCAGAGCCCTACTCCCTATATAGTGCACTACTTTAGACCAGGGCCCTATTCCCTATATAGTGCACTACTATAGACCAGGACCCTATTCCCTATATAGTGCACTACTATAGACCAGGACCCTATTCCCTATATAGTGCACTACTATAAACCAGGACCCTATTCCCTATATAGTGCACTAGTATAGACCAGGACCCTATTCCCTATATTGTGCACTACTATAGACCAGGACCCTATTCCCTATATTGTGCACTACTATAGACCAGGACCCATAGGTAATAGGGTACCATTTGGGACTCATCCCAGGCGTGACCATGAGGAGGATATTAATAAACCTGTCTTGAATGTGGTGTAAGCTTCCAAAAGGCTCTTCTCTCCTGCCAAATATCACTGTGACTTCATTCCTTTTCACGTTGTGTTTCACTGTCGTACAATAGAAGTGATTGTTGTTTTAACCCAGGGTTTCTTCATGAAGAGACCCTGAACAATAACAAGGACCCATAATGATCGCGTAGCTTTAAAAGGCTTCATAAACACTACATGAATGTGTTACAAATCATCTATAACCGTATGTCATGCTTTATAAAAGGGTTCATAAATGGGATATAACTTACTATGACAAACCTGTGCTTTATCAAGGGTGACAGAAGCATTGCTTAGTAAAGGCTTCGTGAATCATTAAATGGAGGCTTAACAAAATCACTTATAACCCTGTCATTCATCTCGGTAGAGCATTGCAATGTCAGGATATTGAATTCAACTCGCGGGACCAACCATAAGTAGCACAACCTCTTTCCATCTTGGGTGCATAGTCAATATTGGACCTGACCTCAATTTCCCCCACAATGCTGTGCTGCAGGGTGACACATACTCTAAAGTGCAGGAAAGGAAGGCCCAGAGTTACCTCTGCTGCAGAGGATAAGGTCATTGGAGTTATCAGCATCAGAAATTGCAGCTCCAAAAAAATGCTTCAGGGAGTTCAAGTAACAGACACATCTCAACATCAACTATTCAGAGGAGACTGTGTAAATCAGTCCTTCGTGGTCAAATTGCTGCAAAGAAACCACTACTAAAGGACATCAATAATAAGAGGAGACTTGCTTGGGCCAAGAAACACGAGCAATGGACGTTAGACTGGTGGAAATCTGTCCTTTGGTCTGATGAGTCCAAATTTTAGATTTTTGGTTCCAACTGATGCAGAGCTGGTGAACGGATGATCTCCGCATGTGTGGTTCCCACTGTGAAGCATGGAGGAGGAGGTCTGATGGTGCTTTGCTGGTGACACTGTCAGTGATTTATTTAGAATTCAAGGCACACTTAACCAGCATGGCTACCACAGCATTCTGCAGCGATATGCCTGGTTTCACTTAGCGGGACTATCAATTGTTTTTCAACAGGACAATAACCCAACACACCTCCAGGCTGTGTAAGGGCTATTTGACCCCAAGAAAGAGAGTGATGGAGTGCTGCATCAGATGACCTGGCCTCCACAATCACCCGACCTCAACCCAATTGAGATGGCTTGGGATGAGTTGGACCGCAGAGTGAAGGTAAAGCAGCCAACAAGTGCTCAGCATATGTGGGAACTCCTTAAAAACTGGCAAAGGGCAAAGGGTGGCGACTTTGAAAAATCTCAAATATAAAATATATTTTGATTTGTTTAACACTTTTTTGGTTACTACATGATTCCATATGTGTTATTTCATAGTTTTGATGTCTTCCCTATTATTCTACAATGTAGTAAAAATAAAGAAACTCCTGGAATGAGTAGGTGTGTCCAAACTTTAGTCTGGTACTGTATAAGACTGGGACATCAACCATTCTAAACTAGCCTTAATGGGAGTGACCATAGAATTCTATAGGAGTGACCTCACTGAGTAAAGGATTTGTCATCATCACTAATAACACAGTTAAAAAGGCATAATTATGGTTAAACCCTGCCCATTTCCAAAATGTATCTTCTTAAAATGTGATTTTAACCCCTAACCTAAAAGCCACACTTTTTCTCCCCAATTTTGTGATATCCAATCGGTAGTTACAGTCTTATCCCATCGCTGCAACTCCCGTACGAACTCGGGAGAGGCCAAGGTCGAGAGCCATGCGTCTTTAGAAACACGACCCTGCCAAGCCGCGCTGCTTCTTGACACACTGCTTCTCTTAACGTGGAAGCCAGCCGCACCAATGTGTTGGAGGAAACACCGTGGCTACCGTGTCAGCGTGCATGCTCATGGCCCGGCCCGCCACAAGGAGTCGCTAGAGGGATGGGACAAGGACATCCCGGCCAGCCACAAGGTGTCGCTAGAGCGATGGGACAAGGACATCCCGGCCAGCCACAAGGAGTCGCTAGAGCGATGGGACAAGGACATCCCGGCCAGCCACAAGGTGTCGCTAGAGCGATGGGACAAGGACATCCCGGCCAGCCAAACGCTCCCATAACCTGGAACGACGCTGGGCCAATTGTGTGCCGCCTCATCGGTCTCCCGGTCGCGGTCCCGGTCGCGACACAGCCTGGGATTGAACCAGGGTCTGTAGTGACGCCTCCAGCAATGCGACGCAGTGCCTTAGACCGCTGTGCCACTCGGGAGGCCCCATGAAGGCCAAGTTTGATGCATTGGTCCACCAGACCTTCATTTGGGTTGGAAGTGTCTGGGAATGAGATTCGTCGCAATGTGACTAACATGACTTCACTTTAGAGCGTATTCCAATCCTTCACCACAACAGGTCACCCTTTATAAAGCACGTGTTTATATCATATTTGACATAGTGGGTTATGTCACATTTGACCTTGGTGATTACGTCACAGTTCTGCCACATTTATGAACCCTTTATAAAACCACGACATACGGTTATAGATGCTTTGTAACACATTTATGTAGTGCTTATAAAGGCTTTATGAAGGCTTTATAACATGAATGTGATTTAAAGAGGGACCGAATAATACCAGTAATTCACATAACTATAAGGCTAATTTGGGGAATGATGTCTGTCAAGTAATGTATGAGATTATGTTCTGTACATCCAGCCATCTTGAGGTTTTTATCTTCTGACTGAAGGCTAGTAGCCATGTCAGACAACCACATTACAGAAATGGAATAAGGTAACGGAATACGGTAACGGAAAAGGTAATGGAATACGGTAACGGAAAAGGTAATGGAATACGGTAACGGAAAAGGTAATGGAATACGGTAACGGAAAAGGTAATGGAATACGGTAACGGAAAAGGTAATGGAATACGGTAACGGAAAAGGTAATGGAATACGGTAACGAAAAGGTAACGGAATAAGGTAACGGAATACGGTAAAGGTAACAGAATACGGTAACGGAAAAGGTAACGGAATAAGGTAATGGAATAGACGTGTGGACTCTTAGACAACATTAGCATGAGGTCTTTGCCATCTCTGTGTTACAGTAGACGAAGAAGCTGGCATCAACCGAAACAACCCTAACCTCTAGGTGCAGTGGAGGATAACACCCATCATTAAAAACTAAAGTCTTCACAATGGTTCTCAAGATGACCTGGCCTAGTTCATTCATAGATTCCCTTCCGTAGTATAATGAGTGTGCTAGAAACCTGTAGGCCAACTTTTGATTAGTTAATTAAAAAGGTCCTCTCTGTGGTTTGATAATAATATAATCCCGCCAATGACTCAGATCAAGTCATGACTCTTTCATGGTGTGAAATGAGGCGTGTAGCAGGAAATACCACAAACCGCTCAGAAGACATAAATCAACTCAGAGTTCAATATTGTTCCTTGGAGGGTAAAGCAAGGTTTTGTTCCTTGGAGGGTAAAGCAAGGTTTTGTTCCTTGGAGGGTAAAGCAAGGTTTTGTTCCTTGGAGGGGTGAAGCAAGGTTGTGTTCCTTGGAGGGGTGAAGCAAGGTTGTGTTCCTTGGAGGGGTGAAGCAAGGTTGTGTTCCTTGGAGGGTGAAGCAAGATTTTGTTCCTTGGAGGGTGAAGCAAGGTTTTGTTCCTTGGAGGGGTGAAGCAAGGTTGTGTTCCTTGGAGGGGTGAAGCAAGGTTGTGTTCCTTGGAGGGGTGAAGCAAGGTTGTGTTCCTTGGAGGGTGAAGCAAGATTTTGTTCCTTGGAGGGTGAAGCAAGGTTTTGTTCATTGGAGGGGTGAAGCAAGGTTTTGTTCCTTGGAGGGTGAAGCAAGATTTTGTTCCTTGGAGGGTAAAGCAAGGTTTTGTTCCTTGGAGGGTGAAGCAAGGTTTTGTTCCTTGGAGGGGTGAAGCAAGGTTTTGTTCCTTGGAGGGTAAAGCAAGGTTTTGTTCCTTGGAGGGGTGAAGCAAGGTTGTGTTCCTTGGAGGGGTGAAGCAAGGTTGTGTTCCTTGGAGGGTGAAGCAAGATTTTGTTCCTTGGAGGGTGAAGCAAGGTTTTGTTCATTGGAGGGGTGAAGCAAGGTTTTGTTCCTTGGAGGGTGAAGCAAGGTTTTGTTCCTTGGAGGGTAAAGCAAGGTTTTGTTCCTTGGAGGGTGAAGCAAGATTTTGTTCCTTGGAGGGGTGAAGCAAGGTTTTGTTCCTTGGAGGGTAAAGCAAGGTTTTGTTCCTTGGAGGGTGAAGCAAGGTTTTGTTGCATCTGAGATAGAACTAGTTAGCTTGACTAATAAATCTATATTATATGTTTTGAGTATGTACTTATCAATCTATATGTTTTACACAATAAGATTTATACTACATGTTGAAGACAATAACACCCGTTATGGTACTTGTTATTGTATAGGCGGCAGGAAGCCCAGCGAAAAGGTTTCTAGTTCGAATCCCCAAGCTGACGAGGTGAAAAATCAGTAACTTAATCCTAATTGCTCTGGATAAGAGCGTCTCTGTTAAATGACTAAGATTTATTTTTAAATATATATAATAATAAATGTATAAATCTATATGTTTTAAGCTAAAATATGTTTTATTGTATTTATAAATACAATAAGTAATAAGTAATAAGACAACTTGTTTGGCTCATCCCTCAATAGATATGAGGCACAATAAACGTTTGATTCATCTATTGATGCCTAATTTAACGTTAAATAAATATGTATATAACCTGAATGTTGGTGAAATGACAGCAAGGATACACAGGCCCTGTCTACACTTGACAGTTCATGCAGCTTTAGCATTCTGATCTTATGAGTTCTGATCCTGGCATTCTGAACACGGCATGCGTCTACACCTACAGTAAATGTGTCTACCGTGTCCACAGTGTGTCCTGATTCTCTTTTCCAGCGCTATATTCAAATGCCAGTGTCTACTCCACAAACGGTGGAATAGGCTAAATATGATAATAACACCACAACTGATGGCAGTAGCTAACTAGCCAGCTAACTACAGTAACTATAGTAGCTAACTAGCCAGCTAACAACTGTAACTAACTAGCCAGCTAACTAGTCAGCTAACTACTGTAACTAACTAACATACCAGCTAAATAATACAACTAACTAACCAGCTAACTACTGTAACTAACTAGCCAGCTAATTACTGCAACGAACTAGCCAGCTAACTACTTAAACTAACTAGCCAGCTAACTACTGCAACTAACTAGCCAGCTACCTACTGCAACTAACTAGCCAGCTAACTACTGCAACTAACTAGCCAGCTAACTACTGCAACTAACTAGCCAGCTAACTACTTAAACTAACTAGCCAGCTAACTACTTAAACTAACTAGCCAGCTAACTACTGTAGTTAACTAGCCAGCAAGCAATTCTAAAGGGATTGGAAAACATTGTTAGCATAACTCTAGCCAAACAAAACATATTTTTATAAATGTTATCCAACTGGCTAGAATTTATGAGGCCAGCAAACATGTCCAGACTGAGGAGTAATCCACACACAACGCATTCCTGACTACCTGTTGAAGCGGTCAGACAGATCTGAACACAATCAGACCACAAAGTGACTTTCGTGCATCTAGACCCGTATTTTCAATGCATTTTTTTGTATTTTGATAGCATAAGTCACATGTAAGTGTCAAGTTTAGACACGACCATGGTTCTCAGATGAATCAAATATGAGATGGGTTCATGAGATGTTACAAAAATGAACATCCCAAAAACAAGACTTTAAAATACTGTAAACTCACATCTGATTTGTAAAAGACTGTAAACTCCAAATTATCTGTAAATCTGTAAAGATTCTCATTGGCTGGCCCTTGCTTCATATTCATAGCCAAACCCACTGGCTCCAGGTCATCTATAAGTCTTTGCTAAGCAAAGCCCCGCCTTATCTCAGCTCACTGGTCTCCATAGCAGCACCCACACGTAGCACGTGCTCCAGCAGGTATATCTCACTGGTCATCCCCAAAGCCAACTCCTCCTTTGGCCACCTTTCCTTCCAGTTCTCTAATGCCAATGACTGGAACGAATTGCAAAAATCATTCAAGCTGGAGACTATATATCCCTCACTAACTTTAAGCATCAGCTGTCAGAGCAGCTTACCGATCACTGCACCCGTACACAGCCCATCTGTAAATAGCCCACCCAACTACCTCATCCCCATATTGTTCATTTGCTCCTTTGCACCCCAGTATCTCTACTTGCACATTCATCTTCTGCACATCTATCACTCCAGTTTTAAATTGCTGAATTGCAATTATTTTGCCACTATGGCCTATTTATTGCCTTACCTCCCTAATCTTACTTCATTTGCACACACTGTATATAGATTTGTATATTGTGTTATTGACTGTATGTTTGTTTATTCCATGTGTAACTCTGTGTTGTTTGTGTTGCACTGCTTTGCTTTATCTTGGCCAGGTCACAGTTGTAAATGAGAACTTATTCTCAACTAGCTTACCTGGTTAAATAAAGGTGAAATTAAAACATCAAGGTGAAATGAAAATGTTTAAAAAAATAAGACCGTAAACTCCAACGGATTTGTAAAAACATCCAAATGAGGCCGCTTATACTCACCAATGAAAGAAATGGCCTCTGGGAAAAACTGCGAGAGATTTTGGCTCCAGTGATCGGAGATGGGGATCTGTTTGTACTTGAAGTCTCCGTCGTGTTCAAACATGTTGGGCAGGTTGGGCGTGACGTTCAGGATGTACTTAATATTATACTTCCCCAGGATGTCCAGATTGGTGGAGTCTTTGGCACAGCCCAGGTAGAGGTACGGTAAGATCTGGACCGGGAAGGCAGGCTGGTTGCTGGGGAGAGGGCTGCCCTCGGACTCGGTGGCGCTGACCGGTTCCCTGTCCGATGACTCCCCATCAGAACAGTCAGAGCTGATCCTCAGCCCGCCCAGACCCAGGACGGAGGCCGGCGGGGAGCTGCTGGGGCAGGAACAGTCCAGGTTGGTCTCACAGTGCTCAGGGTACTCGGTCTGGAACTTGTTGAAGCCACCTGGAAACAACAACAGAGACTAATTAGAATAAAATAGAATATAGTAGAGTAAAATACAATATAACTATTGTCCTGGAAACAACAACAACACATAGAGGGATCAGAATCCAAATAGAATATAGTAGAGTAGAATATAGTAGAGTAGAATATAGTAGAGTAGAATATAGTAGAGTAGAATATAATAGAGTAGAATATAATAGAGTAGAATATAATAGAGTAGAATATAGTAGAGTAGAATATAATAGAGTAGAATATAGTAGAGTAGAATATAGTAGAGTAGAATATAATAGAGTAGAATATAGTAGAGTAGAATATAGTAGAGTAGAATATAATAGAGTAGAATATAATAGAGTAGAATATAGTAGAGTAGAATATAATAGAGTAGAATATAATAGAGTAGAATATAGTAGAGTAGAATATAATAGAGTAGAATATAATAGAGTAGAATATAATAGAGTAGAATATAATAGAGTAGAATATAATAGAGTAGAATATAGTAGAGTAGAATATAATAGAGTAGAATATAATAGAGTAGAATATAGTAGAGTAGAATATAGTAGAGTAGAATATAATAGAGTAGAATATAGTAGAGTAGAATATAGTAGAGTAGAATATAATAGAGTAGAATATAATAGAGTAGAATATAGTAGAGTAGAATATAGTAGAGTAGAATATAGTAGAGTAGAATTGAATAGAGTAGAATATAGTAGAGTAGAATATAATAGAGTAGAATATAGTAGAGTAGAATTGAATAGAGTAGAATATAATAGAGTATAATATAATAGAGTAGAATATAGTAGAATTGAATAGAGTAGAATATAGTAGAGTAGAATTGAATAGAGTAGAATATAGTAGAGTAGAATATAATAGAGTAGAATATAGTAGAGTAGAGTATAATATAGTAGAGTAGAATTGAATAGAGTAGAATATAGTAGAGTAGAATTGAATAGAGTAGAATATAGTAGAGTAGAATAGAATAAAGTAGAATATAATATAAGAGAGTAGAGTATAGTAGAGCAGAATATAATACACAGCATTTACCTATCTATACTAAATAAAAAAAATACACTGTACCAAATCATTTAAAATTCTACAATGTGATTTTCTGGATTTTTTTCTTCTCATTTTGTCTGTCATAGTTGAAGTGTACCTATGATGAAAATTACAGGCCTCTCTCATCTTTTTAAGTGGGAGAACTTGCACAATTGGTGGCTGACTAAATACTTTTTTGCCCCACTGTATATGTACCAGACAGGAACAGGATATGGACCTACTTCTTATTTTACTTGGTAAAAATAAATGTATACTGATATATTATCACATTACATCCTATAACACAATAATAAACCCATCTCATACACGGATGTTTCCACTCCAATAAAAACGCGGAACATGTTGTTGTTGTTGTTTACATTTACATTTAAGTCATTTAGCAGACGCTTGTTGTTGTTGTTGTTGCCCATGCTACAGACAGCTGTAAGATCCGCTAATATTGCTAATATTTGGCCACCTTTCCTTCCAGTTCTCTAATGCCAATGACTGGAATGAATTGCAAAAATCATTCAAGCTGGAGACTATATATCCCTCACTAACTTTAAGCATCAGCTGTCAGAGCAGCTTACCGATCACTGCACCCGTACACAGCCCATCTGTAAATAGCCCACCCAACTACCTCATCCCCATATTGTTCATTTGCTCCTTTGCACAGTCCTAGTGCATTACTTTGGTGAAAAACTTCCTGCAGCTAGTAGCTTACCGCTGATCTGATCTAAGGAGACATTAAAAGTGACAAAGTGTTATGTGTGGACTTTTTTTTTGTGAATGACAGATGACAGTGAGCCTCAAACATGTAGGCCTATGGAATATTTCTCACAACTATTACAATGTTCACAGTGACAATATAAGCCAATAACCGGCCTATGGGTAAGGACTGTAATGATTCTGTAATGTTATTGTAATGAAACAGGAAGAGGGAGCAGGTCTCGAACCGTCGACCTTCTAGCCCGAAGTCCAGCGCGCTATCGACTGTGCCGCTCGTGGTCCGCGCGTTAACATTACGAATAGGTTGCAGGTCTTTCTGTAACAGGGTTTATGTTTCCACTGCAGAAATATATGCATTCGATGTTTATGTATTCCAATTGGTTGGTTTAATTTACATATCAATAAGGTGTTATGCCATTGGTCATGCTTGCAGATAGGGGGAGATCGTGAACTTCAATTCTTCTTAGTCTGATATTTCAATGCAAGCGGTCACATTCTGAAATACTATATTCTATTTTCATATTTACAATGTGTAAGAGTTCACTGTGTACATGTCCTTAATGAATGTATCTAATTAACACTTTGTTCTAGCTAGCTATTTGTGTGGGTAGCTATCAAGTAAACACAATATATGTGTGTACATACCCGTTAGATATTGGGGGACATCCTGGGATGTGCTTTTGGATGTTTTTGCTGTAATTGTCAAATTAGCTCCCTGCTAACTCCATTATTTCCATACTAACGGAAGAAACACGAATTTACAGCCATCAACATACTGGTGCCCTGCGAATGTACTTCCTTGTGTCTATCGTCAGGTACTTACGTAATGGATGTGAAACGGATGGCTTAGTTAGCGGTGGTGCGCGCTAAATAGAGTTTCAATCGGTGACGTCACTGGCTCTGAGACCTTGAAGTAGTGGTTCCCCTTGCTCTGAGACCTTGAAGTAGTGGTTCCCCTTTGCTCTGCAAGGGCCACGGCTTTAAAAAATATATATGTTTTTTTTATTTCACCTTTATTTAACCAGGTAGGCTAGTTGAGAACACCTTTATTTAACCAGGTAGGCTAGTTGAGAACACCTTTATTTAACCAGGTAGGCTAGTTGAGAACACCTTTATTTAACCAGGTAGGCTAGTTGAGAACACCTTTATTTAACCAGGTAGGCTAGTTGAGAACACCTTTATTTAACCAGGTAGGCCAGTTGAGAACACCTTTATTTAACCAGGTAGGCTAGTTGAGAACACCTTTATTTAACCAGGTAGGCTAGTTGAGAACACCTTTATTTAACCAGGTAGGCTAGTTGAGAACACCTTTATTTAACCAGGTAGGCTAGTTGAGAACACCTTTATTTAACCAGGTAGGCTAGTTGAGAACACCTTTATTTAACCAGGTAGGCCAGTTGAGAACACCTTTATTTAACCAGGTAGGCTAGTTGAGAACACCTTTATTTAACCAGGTAGGCTAGTTGAGAACACCTTTATTTAACCAGGTAGGCCAGTTGAGAACACCTTTATTTAACCAGGCTAGTTGAGAACACCTTTATTTAACCAGGTAGGCTAGTTGAGAACACCTTTATTTAACCAGGTAGGCTAGTTGAGAACACCTTTATTTAACCAGGTAGGCTAGTTGAGAACACCTTTATTTAACCAGGTAGGCTAGTTGAGAACACCTTTATTTAACCAGGTAGGCTAGTTGAGAACACCTTTATTTAACCAGGTAGGCTAGTTGAGAACACCTTTATTTAACCAGGTAGGCCAGTTGAGAACACCTTTATTTAACCAGGTAGGCCAGTTGAGAACACCTTTATTTAACCAGGTAGGCTAGTTGAGAACACCTTTATTTAACCAGGTAGGCTAGTTGATCACCTTTATTTAACCAGATGGAACACCTTTATTTAACCAGGTAGGCCAGTTGAGAACACCTTTATTTAACCAGGTAGGCTAGTTGAGATCACCTTTATTTAACCAGGTAGGCCAGTTGAGAACACCTTTATTTAACAGGTAGGCCAGTTGAGAACACCTTTATTTAACCAGGTAGGCTAGTTACCTTTACCAGTTGTTTATTTAACCAGGTAGGCTAGTTGGAACACCTTTATTTAACCAGGTAGGCCAGTTGAGAACATATTTAACCAGGTAGGCCAGTTGAGAACACCTTTATTTAACCAGGTATAGTTGAGAACACCTTTATTTAACCAGGTAGGCCAGTTGCAGATGGTCCCTGGTAGGCCAGTTGAACACCTTTATTTAACCAGGATATGGGCGAGACCTGGGACGGTCAATTAGACAGTTTTACTGTTATATGGGTGACTGTTGTTAATGTGTGCAGATGGTCCCTGGTTCGTGCCCAGATATGGGCGAGGGGACGGTCTAAAGTTCTACTGTTATATTGTGTTGTTAATGTGTGCAGATGGTCCCTGGTTCGTGCCCGGATATGGGCGAGGGACGGTCTAAAGTTCTACTGTTATATTGTGTTGTTAATGTGTGCAGATGGTCCCTGGTTCGTGCCCGGATATGGGCGAGGGACGGTCTAAAGTTATACTGTTATATTGTGTTGTTAATGTGTGCAGATGGTCCCTGGTTCGTGCCCGGATATGGGCGAGGGGACGGTCTAAAGTTATACTGTTATATTGTGTTGTTAATGTGTGCAGATGGTCCCTGGTTCGTGCCCGGATATGGGCGAGGGGACGGTCTAAAGTTATACTGTTATATTGTGTTGTTAATGTGTGCAGATGGTCCCTGGTTCGTGCCCGGATATGGGCGAGGGGACGGTCTAAAGTTATACTGTTATATTGTGTTGTTAATGTGTGCAGATGGTCCCTGGTTCGTGCCCGGATATGGGCGAGGGGACGGTCTAAAGTTCTACTGTTATATTGTGTTGTTAATGTGTGCAGATGGTCCCTGGTTCGTGCCCGGATATGGGCGAGGGGACGGTCTAAAGTTATACTGTTATATTGTGTTGTTAATGTGTGCAGACGGTCCCTGGTTCGTGCCCGGATATGGGCGAGGGGACGGTCTAAAGTTCTACTGTTATATTGTGTTGTTAATGTGTGCAGATGGTCCCTGGTTCGTGCCCGGATATGGGCGAGGGGACGGTCTAAAGTTATACTGTTATATTGTGTTGTTAATGTGTGCAGATGGTCCCTGGTTCGTGCCCGGATATGGGCGAGGGACGGTCTAAAGTTATACTGTTATATTGTGTTGTTAATGTGTGCAGATGGTCCCTGGTTCGTGCCCGGATATGGGCGAGGGGACGGTCTAAAGTTATACTGTTATATTGTGTTGTTAATGTGTGCAGATGGTCCCTGGTTCGTGCCCAGATATGGTCGAGGGGACGGTCTAAAGTTCTACTGTTATATTGTGTTGTTAATGTGTGCAGATGGTCCCTGGTTCGTGCCCGGATATGGGCGAGGGGACGGTCTAAAGTTCTACTGTTATATTGTGTTGTTAATGTGTGCAGATGGTCCCTGGTTCGTGCCCGGATATGGGCGAGGGGACGGTCTAAAGTTATACTGTTATATTGTGTTGTTAATGTGTGCAGATGGTCCCTGGTTCGTGCCCGGATATGGGCGAGGGGACGGTCTAAAGTTATACTGTTATATTGTGTTGTTAATGTGTGCAGATGGTCCCTGGTTCGTGCCCGGATATGGGCGAGGGGACGGTCTAAAGTTATACTGTTATATTGTGTTGTTAATGTGTGCAGATGGTCCCTGGTTCGTGCCCGGATATGGGCGAGGGGACGGTCTAAAGTTATACTGTTATATTGTGTTGTTAATGTGTGCAGATGGTCCCTGGTTCGTGCCCGGATATGGGCGAGGGGACGGTCTAAAGTTATACTGTTATATTGTGTTGTTAATGTGTGCAGATGGTCCCTGGTTCGTGCCCGGATATGGGCGAGGGGACGGTCTAAAGTTATACTGTTATATTGTGTTGTTAATGTGTGCAGATGGTCCCTGGTTCGTGCCCGGATATGGGCGAGGGGACGGTCTAAAGTTATACTGTTATATTGTGTTGTTAATGTGTGCAGATGGTCCCTGGTTCGTGCCCGGATATGGGCGAGGGGATGGTTCGTGCCCGGATTGGGGCTCTAAAGTTCTACTGTTATATTGTGTTGTTAATGTGTGCAGATGGTCCCTGGTTCGTGCCCGGATATGGGCGAGGGGACGGTCTAAAGTTATACTGTTATATTGTGTTGTTAATGTGTGCAGATGGTCCCTGGTTCGTGCCCGGATATGGGCGAGGGGACGGTCTAAAGTTCTACTGTTATATTGTGTTGTTAATGTGTGCAGATGGTCCCTGGTTCGTGCCCGGATATGGGCGAGGGGACGGTCTAAAGTTCTACTGTTATATTGTGTTGTTAATGTGTGCAGATGGTCCCTGGTTCGTGCCCGGATATGGGCGAGGGGACGGTCTAAAGTTATACTGTTATATTGTGTTGTTAATGTGTGCAGATGGTCCCTGGTTCGTGCCCGGATATGGGCGAGGGGACGGTCTAAAGTTATACTGTTATATTGTGTTGTTAATGTGTGCAGATGGTCCCTGGTTCGTGCCCGGATATGGGCGAGGGGACGGTCTAAAGTTATACTGTTATATTGTGTTGTTAATGTGTGCAGATGGTCCCTGGTTCGTGCCCGGATATGGGCGAGGGGACGGTCTAAAGTAGTTATTGTGTTGTTAATGTGTGCAGATGGTCCCTGGTTCGTGCCCGGATATGGGCGAGGGACGGTCTAAAGTTCTACTGTTATATTGTGTTGTTAATGTGTGCAGATGGTCCCTGGTTCGTGCCCGGATATGGGCGAGGGGACGGTCTAAAGTTCTACTGTTATATTGTGTTGTTAATGTGTGCAGATGGTCCCTGGTTCGTGCCCGGATATGGGCGAGGGGACGGTCTAAAGTTCTACTGTTACACTTACTTGTATTATATTTTGTACAGTTTTTGTCATTGTTGTGATGTTTAATGACAAAATATCTAGTCTGATATTGACATGCAAGCGACGAATCCAGAGTCTACAGCCATCAACATTGTCCAGCACATCTAATCATAATCATAGGTCTACAGGATCTAATGTGCCTCCTTGTGTTTATCGTCAGAATAAACACCAATCAACTGGGGCCGCTGGCTGGAGAGTCCTTTCCTTCAAATCAACATCGCAAGAGAGTTAATAATAATATAATAATATATGCCATTTAGCAGACGCTTTTATCCAAAGCGACTTACAGTCATGTGTGCATACATTCTACGTATGGGTGGTCCCGGGGATCGAACCCACTACCCTGGCGTTACAAGCGCCATGCTCTACCAACTGAGCTACAGAAGGACCAGGACCAGGAGTTCTACAAAGTACATTCACATCTGTTACGCTGATGCTGAGACAGTTGTTACATTAGTAGCTAGTCTTTTTCTGCCCTGAAGAAGTGGTTCCTGAATATCAGACAAGTGAATCTGAAACATGTTTGGAATATTTTCCTCAAGTACTATTATTTTCCTACACACATGAGATAGGACATGAATAGGTCTATGACAAGAACGGGGTTGATTGTGTGGTATAAATAATAGGGTTTTTATATAGCCTAGACTAGTTTCAGATAAGCACACAGAGAAGAAATAGTTTCTGTTCTGTTCATTCATGAAATGCACGTCTTTTCCTGAAGAAGCACTTGACAACATGGCGGAGCCATTTTAGAACATTAATTGAAAACATATTTGTTTTGGCCAACATTCTTTCAAAGTTAAAACCCTCAAATAATGAATATAACATATGTACTCTATTAGATTAACAATCGAAAATCCGGTTGAAACACTATGATTCTTACTACTGTCACGGTGTGGGAATATAAGCGAATATTTTACAATAGAATAAGTTACTTTCACGACTGCTTATTATGTATAGGCTTTCGTGAAGGGGAATGGGAATTAAACATCGAGATAAATATTATTAGTTTCATTATCTTGAAGCACTTGAGGAAAATATAAGCCTTTATTTTATTTTTTTTGACACATTATTACATAGAAACCGTGGCTGCCTTCCGTTGACTTTTCATTTAGACAATAAATATTTGACAACTTTAATATGACAAAGAATACAATCAAATAGCCACTCCATAGTCGATAATAACATTATAGCGAGAGGGAAACGAACGGATTCATAGTTGCATTCCGCTGCCTTGAATGAGCTACAATGTAACTTTGCGCTCAAGTCCATTTGTGTAACAGTTACATTAGACGAAGAGTCGAGCTAGTCTCCAAACTCGGTCACGTAGGAATAGAATATAAATTGTGCTTTAAGTCGATTTGTTGTTGTTGTTGTTGTTGACAAGTAGCCTAGTCTTTATACGTTGAAAATGTACCAGGAAACATAAAATAAAATAAAATACGAGAACATAAAAACAAAAACAAATCTAAAAGATCGAAGAAGTTTCATTCTCACCTTCCAGGTAGAAAGCCTTACAACCTTCATCTCGGAGCTTTTGCAACAGCAACCCGAGAACAGAGCTCGCCACCCCGGTCTCCTGCCAGTCCGTAGTGGCCTCGTCATAGAGAAGAACCATGTCTGTCTTGCACCGCTTCACGAATTTCTCTTTATCCTCGTTGTTGGGGATGATGGACCGGATCGGTAGATTCCCCTTCTTCAGTCTCCGCAGCATCAAACCGGGGATCGTCAGGTTGATGGCCGACTCAATGTGCGACGATTCGTAAAGCTCGTGAGATCGGCAGTCCAACAGCAGTAGTGAGCTCACCCCGAGCCCGGACTCCAGTTCTTCTTGAAGCCATTCCACACTTTTACTCGACATAATCTCTGTCACGTCCCGGGAACCGTTCCAAAGATTAATTTTCATTAGGGAAATGTGGAGATGGCTCTTTGCAGTAACATGAGGAGGGAAATACAAATCACAGCACAACTTCTACTGCTGTGGATAAGGACAGAACCGAGTCCGCTCTGATCACTTTCGTCCACCGATACAGTAACACCGCTGTTCGCCAAGGCTGGTAGACGGAATGAACACACCACCAGGCTTGAACACATTAAAGATATTTTATTTCAGTCCGTTGGCTAGAAATTATGCTGGGTTCATTCAGATGCCGTCGACGTCCATTTGACACTGCGGTCTTTTAAGCGGTCCTTTATTAATGAAAATGACCTATATCGCGTTATTATATAAATCTGATGAAAATGTGGATTCCGGATGAATCGTCGCTATAGCACATGTTTTTAACATGTTTGCCATTCGACCGCCTCCCGTGTGTCATTTCCAGTAACCGCTGTGACAAGCAGGCTGAACTAAAAGGGGTTTGCAGAGAGTAGACATGTCACTGTGGAAGGAGGAGCTGGGCAACAGTTAAAGACGTAGCATACAGCATGGGAAAGGTTTTTGCAACTTTCAGACATCATATCCCTCTCTCTCTCACCAATTTGGACAGCAACAAATGGCCTAAAATATTACGCTGATAATTAATTCAACCTTGTCGGATTCCTAGGGGGGAAACCTAGTCTATTATAATCTCCAAATGCGTAATTGCGTCTAGACACCTTTTGGCACATAGGATATATGACAATGCCAATTCATAGGAGCCATTGAACCATAACACCCCTTCTAAACGTCCACATAGATGCTTTTCAATACAGAGATATTAGAAACTAAAAGGACAACGCATAATGCTCTATCGATGGCTACAGAAGACTCAGATGCAGCCGGTTCCTCTTTAACAGATCTGCCCCACTCTCTGTCTCACCCTCCATCCTCTCTCTCACCCTCCCAACCTGATAAGAACATTCGTTATGAATGGACCGCCCCTCGATTGAAAAAAAAATATCTCATGGTTGATCAAATCTGACTGAAATTAACCTGTAGTTGATCACAAGCAGACGTGTTGTCTGCTCTATTCTATTTCATTCTACTATATTCCATCCTGTGGTATTATAATATAATCTATTACATTATATTCCATCCTGTGGTATTATAATATAATCTATTACATTATATTCCATCCTGTGGTATTATAATCTAATCAAATACATTATATTAAATTCAGTTTATTCTATTTCATTCTATTCTATTCCATTATATTATATTCCATTATATTCTATTTCATTCTATTCTAATATATTACATTATATTATATTCCATCCTATTCTATTTCATTCTATGATATTATTTTCTATTCTATTACATTATATTCCATCCTATTCTATTTCATTCTATGGTATTCTATTCTAATCTATTACATTATATTAAATTAGACTTGCCTGGTTAAATAAATGGAATACCATAGAATTTCTATAATTGACAAGTACAGTTTTACTGACCTACTCCTTTGGACAGCTAAGTAGCATATTTGTACAGTTGGGAGCCTACATTCACTGGTGGAGAGAGAAACTGTAGGTTTTTACACACACCACACACACACACACACACACACACACAGCTGCAGGACAGAAGGCGTAGAGACCCACTGACAGCAAACAATGGGTCTTTATCCCTCAGTTCCAATGACTTCCAGTTACTTCAGACTCTCTGACAGCAAGCTCTTGTGTTTCCATCCCTCTCATCACAACCCCCAACCCCCCCATGAACAATAAGTTACAGACTTGCCCACTGAGCGCTAATGCTACAAGCTACAGTTAGCCTCTCAACAATAAGATACAGACTTGCCCACTGAGCGCTAACGCTACAAGCTACAGTAAGCCTCTCAACAATAAGATACAGACTTGCCCATTGAGCGCTAATGCTACAAGCTACAGTTAGCCTCTCAACAATAAGATACAGACTTGCCCATTGAGCGCTAATGCTACAAGCTACAGTTAGCCTCTCAACAATAAGATACAGACTTGCCCATTGAGCGCTAATGCTACAAGCTACAGTTAGCCTCTCAACAATAAGATACAGACCTGCCCACTGAGCGCTAACGACAAATCAAAATCAAATCACATTTTATTTGTCACATACACGTGGCTAGCAGATGTTAATGTGAGTGTAGCGAAATGCTTGTGCTTCTAGTTCCGACAGTGTAGTAATATCTAGCAAATATTCAAACAATTCCCCAACAACTACCTAATACACACTAGGCTAACTGTAGCTAGGCTAACTGTAGCCTAGTAGCATTAGTACTCATTGGGCAGGTCTGTAACTTATTGTTGAGAGGCTAACAGTTAGCCACTAAGCTAGCTACTGTTAGCCTCTCAACAATAAGATACAGACCTGCCCACTGAGTGCTAATGCTTTTAAGCTAGCTACTGTACCACAGTGAGCTGTAATTGTTAGCCTTGCAAAATTGGGCCCTGGCTAAATGTCCACACCAAGAAGAATTATATAGAACCTTGTCAACTAGGTCAGGTAGCCTAGTGGTTAGAGTGTTGTGCCAGTAATTGAAAGGTTGCTTGATCGAATCCCAGAGCTGACAAGGTAAAAAAAAATGGCGTTCTGTCCCTGAACAAGGCAGTTAACCCACTGTTCCCCATAAGGCTGTCATTGTAAATAAGAATTTGTTCTTAACCTAGCCTAGTTCAAATAAAGTGGTGATCCTAACTGACCTAAAACAGGGAATTTTTACTAGGATTAAATGATAGTGTAATGTCTATCTGTGAACGTCTATCTGTCCGCCTCTGCCGACCACCGCACCCTCTTCAGCAGTGAGGTAATGGGCGCAGCTACTCGGCCAAAACCCCGGATAATCCCCCGGTACTAATTGGCAAACCCTAAGAACCGCTGCACCTCCTTCACCTTGCTTGGAGTCGGCCAATTACGCAAGGCCTTAATGCGGTCACACTCCATCACCACCCCCGAGGTGGAAATGCGATAACCCAGGAAGGAGATGGCTCGTTTGGAGAACACACACTTCTCAGCCTTGACGTATACATGCGCATAGACACATGCGCAGCGCGGGTGGCGGAATAGATCAGAATATCATCGATATTAGACAACCACGCCCTGCCCGTGCAGGTCCCTGAGAATCTCCCCTACAAAGAATTGAAAGTCGGCTGGAGCATTCTGTAACCCATTTCCACTCACCTCCATCCAGAATACGCATCAGATTATATGCGCTCCTGAGGTCCAATTTTGTGAAAAACCGTGCTCCTGAAATGATTCCATTACCGTAGAGATGAGAGGTAGACTAAACCCCACCGTGATTTAGACCTCTATAATCAATGCACGGACGCAGACCTCCCTCCTTTACCTCCACAAAAAAGAAACTTGAGGAGACGGGTGAGATGGAGGACGAATGTACCCCTGTCCCATAGCTTCTGTGAGGTATGTCTGCATAGCCAACGTCTCCTCTTGGGACAATGGGTACAGGTGACTCTTGGGAAGCGCAGCGTTTACCTGGAGATGAGGTGGTAATTTAGTCGCCCTCTTCTTACAGAAAGCGATAGCCAAATCGGCATACTCAGAGGGAATGCGCACAGTGGAAAACCTGGTCTGGACTCTCCACCGACGTGGCACCTATGGAAACTCCCATACACCTCCCTGAACACTCCTCTGACCACGCCTGGAGAACCCCCCTGTATCCAAGAAATCCTGGGATTGTGACTAAGCCAGCCAGGGAACCCCCAGCACCACTGGAAACGCAGGTGAATCGATAAGGAAGAGACTAATCCGCTCCTTATGATTCCCCTGCGTCACCATGTCCAGTGGAACCGTGGCCTCCCTGACCAACCCTGACCCTAATGGCCGGCTATCTGAGGAGTGCACGGGGAAGGATCTATCGGCACTAGCGGAATACCCAGCTTGATGGCGAGTCCGCAATCCATAAAGTTCCCAGCTGCGCCTGAGTCAACTAGCGCCTTATGCTGGGAAGAGGGACAAAAGTCAAGAAACAAAATCAATACAAGCATGTGACCAACAGTGGGTTCTGGGTGAGTTTGGTGCTGACTCACCTGGGGTGATCGAGAAGTGTACCGCCTGCCCTCTCGACTCCCAGATGTGCTCCGCCAGCACCGATCGGCCGTGTGTCCTCTCCGACCACAGCTGGTGCAGGAGGAGCCTCCTCCTCCAGTACCCCTCGGCACGGCCCCCCCCTAACTCCATCGGAATGGGAGCGGGAGTGCTCGTTGGTGGAACAGACAGAACCCTCTCCGAACACCCGCGGGCAGCCAGCAGATTGTCCAGCCGGATATAAATGTCTATTAGTTCATTGAGGGAGAGAGCGGTGTCCCGACACGCTAGCTCCCTGCGGACGTCCTCCGGGAGACTACACCGGTAGTGGTCTATCAGGGCCCTGTTGTTCCACCCAGACCCAGCGGCCAAGGTCCGGAACTCCAACACGAAATCCTGCGCACTCCTCTTCTCCTGCCTAAGGTGGAACAGTCGCTCATCAGTTCTGGGTAGTCCTCCTTCGCCGAGTCTAGGCCATTCCAGACCGCATTGGCCCACTCCAGAGCACGACCCGTCAGGCAGGAGACGAGGACACTCACACTCTCCTCCCCCGAGGGAGTTGGCCTCACGGTAGCCAGGTACAGTTCAAGTTGGAGCAAAAACCCCTGGCACCCAGCTGCCGATCCATCCCTCGGGAGCGCAAGACGGAGACGGAGCCGGATGCGGAGGGAGGAGAAGGTGGATCCATCGATGGAGGAACCGGAGGTGAAGAGGAGACCACTCCTCTCCCATTGGTCCATTCTCTCCATCCTCTGACCCATCGCCGATCGTATCCGATGGAGGAACCGGTGGTGAATATGGAGGACTCTCCCATTGGTCCATTCTCTCCATCCTCTGATCCATCACCGATGGTATCCGGTGGAGGAACCGGTGGTGAATGGTGGACCACTCCTCTCCCATTGGTCCATTCTCTCCATCATGGTGGATCCATCGCCGATGGTATCCGGTGGAGGACGGTGGTATGATGGAGGACGGTGGTATGGTGGAGGATGGTGGTGTGGTGGAGGACAGTGGTATGATGGAGGACGGTGGTATGGTGGAGGACGGTGGTATGATGGAGGAAGGTGGTATGATGGAGGACGGTGGTATGGTGGAGGACAGTGGTATGATGGAGGACGGTGGTATGATGGAGGACGGTGGTATGGTGGAGGACAGTGGTATGGTGGAGGACAGTGGTATGATGGAGGACGGTGGTGTGGATGGAGGACGGTGGTATGGTGGAGGACGGTGGTATGATGGAGGACGGTGGTATGTTGGAGGACGGTGGTATGGTGGAGGACGGTGGTATGGTGGAGGACGTGGTGTGGTGGAGGACGGTGGTATGGTGGAGGACGGTGGTGGTGGAGGACGGTGGTGTGTGGAGGACGGTGGTATGATGGAGGACGGTGGTATGGTGGAGGACGGTGGTATGGTGGAGGACGGTGGTGTGATGGAGGACGGTGGTATGTTGGAGGACGTGGTATGGTGGAGGACGGTGGTATGGTGGAGGACGGTGGTATGATGGAGGACGGTGGTATGATGGAGGACGGTGGTATGTTGGAGGACGTGGTATGGTGGTACGGTGGTATGATGGAGGACGTGGTATGGTGGAGGACGGTGGTATGGTGGAGGACGGTGGTATGGTGGAGGACGGTGGTGTGGTGGAGGACGGTGGTATGATGGAGGACGGTGGTATGGTGGAGGACGGTGGTATGGTGGAGGACGGTGGTATTGTGGAGGACGGTGGTGTGATGGAGGACGGTGGTATGGTGGAGGACGGTGGTATGGTGGAGGACGGTGGTATGGTGGAGGACGGTGGTATGGTGGAGGACGGTGGTATGGTGGAGGACGGTGGTGTGATGGAGGACGGTGGTATGGTGGAGGACGGTGGTATGATGGAGGACGGTGGTATGGTGGAGGACGGTGGTATGATGGAGGACGGTGGTATGGTGGAGGACGGTGGTATGATGGAGGACGGTGGTATGGTGGAGGACGGTGGTATGGTGGAGGACGGTGGTATGATGGAGGACGGTGGTATTGTGGAGGACGGTGGTATGGTGGAGGACGGTGGTATGGTGGAGGACGGTGGTGTGATGGAGGACGGTGGTGTGATGGAGGACGGTGGTATGATGGAGGACGGTGGTATGGTGGAGGACGGTGGTATGATGGAGGACGGTGGTATGGTGGAGGACGGTGGTATGGTGGAGGACGGTGGTATGGTGGAGGACGGTGGTGTGATGGAGGACGGTGGTATGGTGGAGGACGGTGGTATGGTGGAGGACGGTGGTGTGGTGGAGGACGGTGGTATGATGGAGGACGGTGGTATGGTGGAGGACGGTGGTATGGTGGAGGACGGTGGTATGGTGGAGGACGTGGTACGGTGGAGGACGGTGGTATGGTGGAGGACGGTGGTATGGTGGAGGACGGTGGTACGGTGGAGGACGTGGTACGGTGGAGGACGGTGGTATGGTGGAGGACGGTGGTATGGTGGAGGACGGTGGTATGGTGGAGGACGGTGGTGTGATGGAGGACGGTGGTATGGTGGAGGACGGTGGTATGGTGGAGGACGGTGGTATGGTGGAGGACGGTGGTATGGTGGAGGACGGTGGTATGGTGGAGGACGGTGGTATGTTGGAGGACGGTGGTATGGTGGAGGACGGTGGTATGGTGGAGGACGGTGGTATGGTGGAGGACGGTGGTATGATGGAGGACGGTGGTATGGTGAAGGACGGTGGTATGGTGGAGGACGGTGGTATGATGGAGGACGGTGGTATGGTGGAGGACGGTGGTATGGTGGAGGACGGTGGTATGGTGGAGGACGGTGGTATGATGGAGGACGGTGGTATGGTGGAGGACGGTGGTGTGGTGGAGGACGGTGGTATGGTGGAGGACGGTGGTATGGTGGAGGACGTGGTATGGTGGAGGACGGTGGTGTGGTGGAGGACGGTGGTATGGTGGAGGACGGTGGTATGGTGGAGGACGGTGGTATGTGATGGAGGACGGTGGTATGGTGGAGGACGGTGGTGTGGTGAAGGACGGTGGTATGGTGGAGGACGGTGGTATGGTGGAGGACGGTGGTATGTTGGAGGACGGTGGTATGGTGGAGGACGGTGGTATGGTGGAGGACGGTGGTATGGTGGAGGACGGTGGTATGGTGGAGGACGGTGGTATGGTGGAGGACGGTGGTATGGTGGAGGACGGTGGTACGGTGGTGTGGTGGAGGACGGTGGTATGGTGGAGGACGGTGGTATGGTGGAGGACGGTGGTATGGTGGAGGACGGTGGTGTGATGGAGGACGTGGTATGGTGGAGGACGGTGGTGTGATGGAGGACGGTGGTATGGTGGAGGACGGTGGTATGGTGGAGGACGTGGTATGGTGGAGGACGGTGGTATGGTGGAGGACGGTGGTATGGTGGAGGACGTGGTATGGTGGAGGACGTGGTATGATGGAGGACGGTGGTGTGATGGAGGACGTGGTATGGTGGAGGACGGTGGTATGGTGGAGGACGGTGGTATGGTGGAGGACGGTGGTATGGTGGAGGACGTGGTATGGTGGAGGACGGTGGTGTGGTGGAGGACGGTGGTATGGTGGAGGACGGTGGTATGGTGGAGGACGGTGGTATGGTGGAGGACGGTGGTGTGATGGAGGACGGTGGTGTGGTGGAGGACGGTGGTGTGATGGAGGACGGTGGTATGGTGGAGGACGGTGGTGTGGTGGAGGACGGTGGTATGGTGGAGGACGGTGGTGTGGTGGAGGACGGTGGTATGGTGGAGGACGGTGGTGTGGTGGAGGACGGTGGTATGGTGGAGGACGGTGGTATGATGGAGGACGGTGGTGTGGTGGAGGACGGTGGTGTGGTGGAGGACGGTGGTATGATGGAGGACGGTGGTATGGTGGAGGACGGTGGTATGGTGGAGGACGGTGGTATGGTGGAGGACGGTGGTATGGTGGAGGACGGTGGTATGGTGGAGGACGTGGTATGGTGGAGGACGTGGTATGGTGGAGGACGGTGGTATGATGGAGGACGGTGGTATGGTGGAGGACGGTGGTGTGGTGGAGGACGGTGGTATGGTGGAGGACGGTGGTATGATGGAGGACGGTGGTGTGGTGGAGGACGGTGGTATGATGGAGGACGGTGGTATGGTGGAGGACGGTGGTATGGTGGAGGACGGTGGTATGGTGGAGGACGGTGGTATGGTGGAGGACGGTGGTATGGTGGAGGACGGTGGTATGGTGGAGGACGGTGGTATGGTGGAGGACGGTGGTATGGTGGAGGACGGTGGTGTGATGGAGGACGGTGGTGTGGTGGAGGACGGTGGTGGTGGAGGACGGTGGTATGGTGGAGGACGGTGGTATGGTGGAGGACGGTGGTATGGTGGAGGACGGTGGTGTGGTGGAGGACGGTGGTATGGTGGAGGACGGTGGTGTGGTGGAGGACGGTGGTATGGTGGAGGACGGTGGTATGTTGGAGGACGGTGGTATGGTGGAGGACGGTGGTGTGGTGGAGGACGGTGGTATGGTGGAGGACGGTGGTATGGTGGAGGACGGTGGTATGGTGGAGGACGGTGGTATGGTGGAGGACGGTGGTATGGTGGAGGACGGTGGTATGGTGGAGGACGGTGGTATGGTGGAGGACGGTGGTATGGTGGAGGACGGTGGTATGGTGGAGGACGGTGGTATGATGGAGGACGGTGGTATGATGGAGGACGGTGGTATGGTGGAGGACGGTGGTATGGTGGAGGACGGTGGTATGGTGGAGGACGGTGGTGTGGTGGAGGACGGTGGTATGGTGGAGGACGGTGGTGTGATGGAGGACGGTGGTATGGTGGAGGACGGTGGTATGGTGGAGGACGGTGGTGTGATGGAGGACGGTGGTATGGTGGAGGACGGTGGTATGGTGGAGGACGGTGGTATGGTGGAGGACGGTGGTGTGATGGAGGACGGTGGTATGATTGGAGGACGGTGGTATGGTGGAGGACGGTGGTATGGTGGAGGACGGTGGTATGGTGGAGGACGTGGTATGGTGGAGGACGGTGGTATGGTGGAGGACGGTGGTATGGTGGAGGACGGTGGTATGATGGAGGACGGTGGTATGATGGAGGACGGTGGTATGGTGGAGGACGGTGGTATGGTGGAGGACGGTGGTATGGTGGAGGACGGTGGTGTGGTGGAGGACGGTGGTATGGTGGAGGACGGTGGTATGGTGGAGGACGGTGGTATGGTGGAGGACGTGGTATGGTGGAGGACGGTGGTATGGTGGAGGACGGTGGTATGGTGGAGGACGGTGGTATGGTGGAGGACGGTGGTGTGGTGGAGGACGGTGGTGTGATGGAGGACGTGGTATGGTGGAGGACGGTGGTATGGTGGAGGACGGTGGTGTGATGGAGGACGGTGGTGTGATGGAGGACGGTGGTATGGTGGAGGACGGTGGTGTGGTGGAGGACGGTGGTGTGATGGAGGACGGTGGTGTGGTGGAGGACGGTGGTATGGTGGAGGACGGTGGTGTGATGGAGGACGGTGGTATGGTGGAGGACGGTGGTATGGTGAAGGACGGTGGTATGATGGAGGACGGTGGTATGGTGGAGGACGGTGGTATGGTGGAGGACGGTGGTGTGGTGGAGGACGTGGTGTGTTGGAGGACGGTGGTATGGTGGAGGACGGTGGTGTGGTGGAGGACGTGGTGTGTTGGAGGACGGTGGTATTGTGGAGGACGGTGGTGTGGTGGAGGACGTGGTGTGATGGAGGACGGTGGTATGGTGGAGGACGGTGGTGTGATGGAGGACAGTGCACATGGTGGAGGACGGTGGTATGGTGAAGGACGGTGGTATGATGGAGGACGGTGGATGGTGGAGGACGGTGGTATGGTGGAGGACGGTGGTATGGTGGAGGACGGTGGTATGGTGGAGGACGGTGGTATGGTGGAGGACGGTGGTATGGTGGAGGACGGTGGTATGGTGGAGGACGGTGGTCCATGGTGGAGGACGGTGGTGTGGTGGAGGACGGTGAAATGGTGGAGGACGGTGGTATGGTGGAGGACGGTGGTGTGATGGAGGATCGGTGGAAATGATGGAGGACCATTGATGGAGGACGGTGCAATGGTGGAGGACGGTGGTATGGTGGAGGACGGTGGTATGGTGGAGGACGGTGGTATGGTGGAGGACGGTGGTATGGTGGAGGACGGTGGTATGGTGGAGGACGGTGGTATGGTGGAGGACGGTGGTATGGTGGAGGACGGTGGTGTGATGGAGGACGGTGGTATGGTGGAGGACGGTGGTATGGTGGAGGACGGTGGTGTGATGGAGGACGGTGGTGTGATGGAGGACGGTGGTGTGATGGAGGACGGTGGTGTGATGGAGGACGGTGGTGTGATGGAGGACGGTGGTATGGTGGAGGACGGTGGTATGGTGGAGGACGGTGGTATGGTGGAGGACGGTGGTGTGGTGGAGGAGCAGATGTATGGTGGAGGACGGTGGTGTGATGGAAAGCAGTGTATGGTGGAGGACGGTGGTGTGATGGAGGACGGTGGTGTGGTGGAGGACGGTGGTATGGTGGAGGACGGTGGTCTGATGGAGGACGGTGTGTGATGGAGGACGGTGGATGTGATGGAGGACTTGTGGTATGGTGGAGGACGGTGGTATGGTGGAGGACGGTGGTGTGGTGGAGGACAGTGGTATGGTGGAGGACGGTGGTGTGATGGAGGCAGTGTGTGGTGGAGGACGGTGGTATGGTGGAGGACGGTGGTGTGGTGGAGGACGGTGGTATGGTGGAGGACGGTGGTATGGTGGAGGAGGTGGTGGTGGAGGACGGTGGTGTGATGGAGGAAAGTGGATGGTGGAGGACGGTGGTATGGTGGAGGAAGGTGGTGTGGTGGAGGACGGTGGTATGGTGGACAACGGTGGTGTGATGGAGGACTTGTGGTATGGTGGAGGAGATGGTATAGTGGACTGACGGTGGTATGATGGAGGACGGTGGATGTGGAGGACGGTGGTGTGGTGGAGGACGCAGGTGTGGTGGAGGACTTGTGTGGTATGGTGGAGGAGATGTTGGTGGAGGACGGTGGTATGGTGGAGGAAAGTGGTGTGATGGAGGACGGTGGTATGGTGGAGGACGGTGGTATGGTGGAGGACGGTGGTATGGTGGAGGACGGTGGTATGGTGGAGGACACGTTCCTCCATCGATGGAAGGGGGTTGGCAGCTGCTGCTGCTGACTCCATAGAGGGTGCGGGATTCGGTAACCGACTGGGTGTAGTGGGTGAGAAGTCAGGCGCAGGAAGCAGAGAGTTCAGGGTAGTGCTACTTTAATGCACAAAATGGCGAACATAAGCAAATGCTCCCAAGGGGATGTAAATGTCAACTGTACAAAACACATAAATAACCCACAGACGTACATACACACAAGTTACACAAACAATCCCTCACAAAGAGCAGGCGGGCCTACTGGTTTTACATAGCCCGACTAATCAGCCTAAAACACAAACAGGTGAAAACAATAAACAGAAAGGGGGGAAAGGATCAGTGGCAGCTAGTAGGCCGGTGACGACGACCGCCGAGCGCCACCCGAACAGGAAGGGGAGCCACCCGAACAGGAAGGGGAGCCACCTTCGGTAGGAGTCGTGACAGATAGGCTAACCGACATAATTTGAGTCAATTGGAGGAGACTTGTGGAGGTCCACAATTTTTTTTCTGAGGTTTTGGCTGATGTCTTTTGATTTCCCCATGATTCCAAGCAAAGAGGCACTGAGTTTGAAGGTAGGCCTTGAAATACATCCACAGGTACACCTCCAATTGACTCAAATTATGTCGATTAGCCTATCAGAAACTTCTAAAGCCATTACATCATTTTCTGCAATTTTCAAAGCTGTTTAAAGGCACAGTCAACTTAGATTATTTCACTTATAATAATAATTCACTGTATCACATTTCCAGTGGGTCAGAAGTTTACATACACTGCCTGTAAATAATTGTTGGATAAATGACTTGTTTCATGCACAAAGCAGATGTCCTAACTGACTTGTGTCCTGCACAAAGCAGATGTCCTAACTGACTTGTGTCCTGCACAAAGCAGATGTCCTAACTGACTTGTGTCCTGCACAAAGCAGATGTCCTAACTGACTTGTGTCCTGCACAAAGCAGATGTCCTAACTGACTTGTGTCCTGCACAAAGCAGATGTCCTAACTGACTTGTGTCCTGCACAAAGCAGATGTCCTAACTGACTTGTGTCATGCACAAAGCAGATGTCCTAACTGACTTGTGTCCTGCACAAAGCAGATGTCCTAACTGACTTGTGTCCTGCACAAAGCAGATGTCCTAACTGACTTGTGTCCTGCACAAAGCAGATGTCCTAACTGACTTGTGTCCTGCACAAAGCAGATGTCCTAACTGACTTGTGTCCTGCACAAAGCAGATGTCCTAACTGACTTGTTTCATGCACAAAGCAGATGTCCTCACTGACTTGTTTCATGCACAAAGCAGATGTCCTAACTGACTTGTGTCCTGCACAAAGAAGATGTCCTAACTGACTTGCCAAACTATAGTTTGTTAACAAGAAATTTGTGGAGTGGTTGAAAAACGAGTTTTAATGACTCCAACCTAAGTGTATGTAAACTTCTGACTTCAACTGTACATACATACATACATACATACATACATACATACATACATACATACATACATACATACACACACACATACACACATACACACACACATACTACAAGGAATCAGAGTTTTCCCTGGTCAGGCGCCATTAGTTCCACTGTCTGCGTTTGTCCTGGCGAGGGTAGCAAAAATACGTTGTACTTTTTCAATACTAATCCCCAAATCCCTTTTTGAGGATTTCCGGAATCAAGAGGGAATAAAAAAAAAGGGAAATCATGATTCCTCCAAGCAGAATTTCTGGAAAAACTTTATTTCAACATTCCCTGGAATTTCGCAACCCTAGTCCTGGATCAGTACAGTGCATGAATAGTGTATATGAACTATTGTAACTGTAAATTACCTAGATATACAACCATGACTTGACCTGTACAACCTTTCACAGACAGGTTGTACATGACCTGTACAACCTTTCACAGATATACAACCATGACTTTATAACCTGTACTACCTTTCACAGATATACAACCATGAATATATGAACTACTAATTCCAATGTAAAACATTGTTTCACAGACACAACCGTGTTTATGAAGTATACTACAACTAAAAAACTCGTTCACATATACAGTACCAGTACTCTCTCTCTCTCTCTCCCTGTCTCTCTCTGTCTCTCTCTCTCTCCCTGTCTCTCTCTGTCTCTCTCTCTCTCCGTCTTTGTCTGCTTAGTTATAAATAGAGCCATGTCATTTCAGATCAAAAACATATTGTATCACAGCGCCTCTCCTCTTCTACAGCTGTACTTTAACTGTATATAACAATATAAACATATACAGTACCAGTCAGAAGTTCAGACAAACCAACTCATTCAAGGGTTTTTCTTTATTTTTACTATTTTCTACATTGTAGAATAATAGTGAAGACATCAACACTAGGAGATAACACATATGGAATCATGTAGTAACCAAAAAAAGTGTTAAACAATGTAGTTTATATTTGAGATTCTTCAAAGTAGCCCCCCGTTTGCCTTGATGACAGCTTTGCACACTCTTGGCATTCTCTCAACCAGCTTCATGAGGTAGTCACCTGGAATGTATTTCAATTAACAGGTGTGCCTTGTTAAAAGTTAATGTGTGGAAATGCTTTCCTTCCTAATGCGTTTGAGCCAAACAGTTTAGTTGTGACAAGGTAGGGGTGGTATACAGAAGATGGCCCTATTTGATAAAATACCAAGTCCATATTGTGGCAAGAACAGCTCAAATAAGCAAAGAGAAATGACAGTACATCATTACTTTAAGACATGAAGGTCAGTTAATCCGGAAAATGCAAAAACCATCAAGCAAAAACCATGTAGCGCTATGATGAAACTGGCTCTCATGAGGACCGCCACAGGAAAGGAAGACCCAGAGTTCCCTCTGCTGCACAGGATAAGTTCATTAGAGTTACCAGCCTCAGATTGCAGCCCAAATAAATGCTTCACAGAGTTCAGGTAACAGACACATCTCAACATCAACTGTTCAGAGGAGACTGCGAGAATCAGGTCTTCATGGTCGAATTGCTGCAAAGAAACCACTACTAAAGGACATCAATAAGAAGAAGAGACTTTCTTGGGCCAAGAAACACGAGCAATGGACATTAGACAGGTGGAAATCTGTCCTTTGGTCTGATGAGTCCAAATTTGAGATTTTTGGTTTCAACTGCTGTGTCTTTGTGAGACGCAGAGTAGGTGAATGGATGAACTCCGCATGTCTGGTTCCCACCGTGAAGCATGGAGGAGGTAGTGCTTTGCTGGTGACACTGTCTGTGTTTTATTTAGAATTCAAGGCACACTTAACCAGCAGGGCTACCATAGCATTATGCAGCGATATGCCATCTCATCTGGTTTGTGCTTAGTGGGACTATCATTTGTTTTTCAACAGGACAATGACCCAACACACCTCCAGGCTGTGTAAGGGCTATTTGACCAAGAAGGAGAGTGATGGAGTACTGCATCAAATGACCTGGCCTCCACAATCACCTGACCTCAATCCAATTGAGATGGTTTGGAATGAATTGGACCGCAGAGTGAAGGAAAAGCAGCCAACAAGTGCTCAGCATATGTGGGAACTCCTTCAAGACTGTTGGAAAAGCATTCCAGGTGAAGCTGGTTGAGAGAATGACAAGAGTGTTTAAAGCTGTCATCAAGGCAAAGGGTGGCTACTTTGAAGAATCTAAAATATATATAGATTTATTTAACTCTTTTTTGGTTACCACATGATTCCATATGTGTTATTTCATCATTTTAATGTCTTCACCAATGAAGAAAATAGTAAAAATAAAGAAAACCCTTGAATGAGTAGGTGTGTCCAAACTTTTGACTGGTACACTCCATTAATATGAACTACTGCACTAGTTTAAGAGACACAGATACGCCAATACCCCTACAGTCCATTAGACAGGCTGGTTAAGTTTAACTGTGAAGGTGAGCGAGTGAGAGTTAAATGAACACAGCTGGGATGAAGTGAGAGTTAAATGAACACCGCTGGGATGAAGTGAGGGCTAAATGAACACCGCTGGGATGAAGTGAGGGCTAAATGAACACCGCTGGGATGAAGTGAGGGTTAAATGAACACAGCTGGGATGAAGTGAGGGCTAAATGAACACAGCTGGGATGAAGTGAGGGCTAAATGAACACAGCTGGGATGAAGTGAGGGTTAAATGAACACCGCTGGGATGAAGTGAGGGCTAAATGAACACAGCTGGGATGAAGTGAGGGCTAAATGAACACAGCTGGGATGAAGTGAGGGTTAAATGAACACAGCTGGGATGAAGTGAGGGTTAAATGAACACAGCTGGGATGAAGTGAGGGCTAAATGAACACAGCTGGGATGAAGTGAGGGCTAAATGAACACAGCTGGGATGAAGTGAGGGCTAAATGAACACAGCTGGGATGAAGTGAGGGCTAAATGAACACAGCTGGGATGAAGTGAGGGCTAAATGAACACAGCTGGGATGAAGTGAGGGCTAAATGAACACAGCTGGGATGAAGTGAGGGCTTAATTCAGCCAATGACAAAGTGCTGTAGTCTGACAGTAGTTTTTTTTTTTACAGAGCAGCCCAGTCTAGTCCTGATCCTTCCCCGTCTTGAGTGTTTCAAATGGCACCCTATTCCCTATATAGTGCACTGCTTTAGAACAGCACCCTATTCCCTATATAGTGCACTGCTAAATGAACAGCACCTATTCCCTATATAGTGCACTGCTTTAGAACAGCACCCTATTCCCTATATAGTGCACTAGGTAATAGGATACCATTTGGGATACATGCACAAACTCCCACGCATTTCCTCTGCAGGGACTTAGACTGGCCAGCCCATAGAACACCAACGTCCACAACTCATAAAGTTCTGTACGGCTGTTGCATGGAAAACCTATTCATTTTGAGTTCGCTCAGTCTGTCTGCCTGCCTGTCGGTCTGCCTGCTTGTCCGTCTGCCTGTCTGTCTGCCTGCTTGTCTGTCTGCCTGTCGGTTTGCCTGTCGGTCTGCCTGCCTGTCTGTCAGTCTGCCTGCCTGCCTGTCTGTCAGTCTGCCTGCCTGCCTGTCTGTCTGTAGGCCTGTCTCTCGCTCCACTTTGGCTCCCGGTGCCTTTTTAAAAAGAGAACAGTCTTTTCATTCTACACGGTGGATTAGCCGTACATTCACACCGTAGACTGTATATATATATATATATATTTTAAGTATTCCCACCCATTGTGAAGTATCAGATTGAAATCTAGGCGCTTCTGGAAGTGAACACGAGATGATCTCAAATCAAATCAA
Source organism: Oncorhynchus keta (assembly GCF_023373465.1). Taxonomy (NCBI): domain Eukaryota; kingdom Metazoa; phylum Chordata; class Actinopteri; order Salmoniformes; family Salmonidae; genus Oncorhynchus; species Oncorhynchus keta. The sequence continues at coordinate 55,248,907 of NC_068441.1, forward strand.
ATCAAATGTTATTTGTCACATACACATGGTTAGCAGATGTTAATGCGAGTGTAGCGAAATGCTTGTATCTCTGTGTATAAAGGCCCGGTGGATCAGGATGACGTACCTCTGATATGGTTAAACAGGACACAGATTACCATGACTGCAGTATCATCATTACCCAGCGGAACCTCATCATTACCCAGCGGAACCTCATCATTACCCAGCGGAACCTCATCATTACCCAGCGGAACCTCATCATTACCCAGCGGAACCTCATCATTACCCAGCGGAGTCTGCCTGCCTGCCCTCATCATTACCCAGCGGAACCTCATCATTACCCAGCGGAACCTCATCATTACCCAGCGGAACCTCATCATTACCCAGCGGAACCTCATCATTACCCAGCGGAACCTCATCATTACCCATCATTACCCAGCGGAACCTCATCATTACCCAGCGGAACCTCATCATTACCCAGCGGAACCTCATCATTACCCAGCGGAACCTCATCATTACCCAGCGGAACCTCATCATTACCCAGCGGAACCTCATCATTACCCAGCGGAACCTCATCATTACCCAGCGGAACCTCATCATTACCCAGCGGAACCTCATCATTACCCAGCGGAACCTCATCATTACCCAGCGGAACCTCATCATTACCCAGCGGAACCTCATCATTACCCAGCGGAACCTCATCATTACCCAGCGGAACCTCATCATTACCCAGCGGAACCTCATCATTACCCAGCGGAACCTCATCATTACCCAGCGGAACCTCATCATTACCCAGCGGAACCTCATCATTACCCAGCGGAACCTCATCATTACCCAGCGGAACCTCATCATTACCCAGCGGAACCTCATCATTACCCAGCGGAACCTCATCATTACCCAGCGGAACCTCATCATTACCCAGCGGAACCTCATCATACCCAGCGGAACCTCATCCAGCGGAACCTCATCATTACCCAGCGGAACCTCATCATTACCCAGCGGAACCTCATCATTACCCAGCGGAACCTCATCATTACCCAGCGGAACCTCATCATTACCCAGCGGAACCTCATCATTACCCAGCGGAACCTCATCATTACCCAGCGGAACCTCATCATTACCCAGCGGAACCTCATCATTACCCAGCGGAACCTCATCATTACCCAGCGGCAGGAACCTCATCATTACCCAGCGGAACCTCATCATTACCCAGCGGAACCTCATCATTACCCAGCGGAACCTCATCATTACCCAGCGGAACCTCATCATTACCCAGCGGAACCTCATCATTACCCAGCGGAACCTCATCATTACCCAGCGGAACCTCATCATTACCCAGCGGAACCTCATCATTACCCAGCGGAACCTCATCATTACCCAGCGGAACCTCATCATTACCCAGCGGAACCTTCGTGTTAACTCTGTGATGTTGACGGACAGGGGTCGGGTTGCCATGGAGACCTCAATGACTCCTAATCATGAATACACACACTTATTCTACACTAAGTAATACATGAAGTCTGTGTGTGTGTATTTACGTGGGTGTGTGTGCATGTGGGTGTGTGTGTGTATGTTGGTGTGTATGTGTGTGTGTGTGTATGTGAGGGTATGTGGGTGTGTATGTGGGTATATGTGGGTGTGTGTGCATGTGGGCGTGTGGGTATGTGTGGGTGTGTGTGTTTGGGTATGTGTGTGTGTGTGTTTGGGTATGTGTGTGTATGTGGGTGTGTGTAGGTATATGTGTGTGTGTGTGTGTGTGTGTGTGTGTGTGTGTGTGTGTGTGGGAGGGAGGCAGTGTGCATAACACATGAGTAGTAGAATAGCTACCACCAGGTGATAAAGTTTCAGGCAGTATCCAAAATGGCACCCTACATAGTGCACTACTTTAGACCAGAGCCCTATGGCACCCTATTCCCTACATAGTGCACTACTTTAGACCAGAGCCCTATGGCACCCTATTCCCTACATAGTGCACTACTTTAGACCAGAGCCCTATGGGCCAACGTCAAAAGTAGTGCACTGTATGGGGAATAGGGTGCCATTTGGGACACATTTCAGTGTCATTGCTGTTTGAGCCATAGCTAATGGTACACTATTATTGAGAGGATTTATGTAGCTAGAGCTGTAGGGAAATTAGGTCAAGCACATTTCAAGAACATTCAGTTTGGTTTCTGAGGGTAAATGGAGGTTGATGACTAGTTTGGTTTCTGAGGTAAATGGAGGGTTGATGACTAGAGTCCAGGGTTTCTGAGGTAAATGGAGGTTTGATGATTAGAGTCCAGGGTTTCTGAGGTAAATGGAGGTTTGATGATTAGAGTCCAGGGTTTCTGAGGTAAATGGAGGATTGATGATTAGAGTCCAGGGTTTCTGAGGTAAATGGAGGATTGATGATTAGAGTCCAGGGTTTCTGAGGTAAATGAGGGTTGATGACTAGTTTGGTTTCTGAGGTAAATGAGGGTTGATGACTAGTTTGGTTTCTGAGGTAAATGAGGGTTGATGATTAGTCCAAGGTTTCTGAGGTAAATGGAGGCTTGATGACTAGTTTGGTTTCTGAGGTAAATGAGGGTTGATGACTAGTTTGGTTTCTGAGGTAAATGGAGGGTTGATGACTAGTTTGGTTTCTGAGGTAAATGAGGGTTGATGACTAGTTTGGTTTCTGAGGTAAATGAGGGTTGATGACTAGTTTGGTTTCTGAGGTAAATGGAGGGTTGATGATAAGTTCCGTCACACCCTATATTCACTTCTTTTAAATCTGAATTGTAACACTGAGAACAGGGTTATTCACCGTGTGTGTCACCGTGTGTGCGTGTTAATCCTATACCCATAAAAAACTGGTCTGTGTCACGCTGTGTCAACACACTATATCTCTCTGTGATAAGCTCATGTGAATAATACAAACAAGTCAAAAGATAGTGAATAAAAATATCAGATAACACAGTTCTACCTTCCTCATCTGAGCTGTCTAGTCCAGTAGTGTGTAAAGGGGGGTGAGCTGTCTAGTCCAGTAGTGTGTAAAGGGGGGTGAGGTGTCTAGTCCAGTAGTGTGTAAAGGGGGGTGAGGTGTCTAGTCCAGTAGTGTGTAAAGGGGGGGTGAGCTATCTAGTCCAGTAGTGTGTAAAGGGGGTGAGGTGTCTAGTCCAGTAGTGTGTAAAGGGGGGGTGAGCTATCTAGTCCAGTAGTGTGTAAAGGGAGGGTGAGCTGTCTAGTCCAGTAGTGTGTAAAGGGGGGGGTGAGCTGTCTAGTCCAGTAGTGTGTAAAGGGGGGTGAACTGTCTAGTCCAGTAGTGTGTAAAGGGGGGTGGGCTGTCTAGTCCAGTAGTGTGTAAAGGGGGGGGTGAACTGTCTAGTCCAGTAGTGTGTAAAGGGGGTGGGCTGTCTAGTCCAGTAGTGTGTAAAGGTGGGTGAGCTGTATAGTCCAGTAGTGTGTAAAGGGGGGTGAGCTGTCTAGTCCAGTAGTGTGTAAAGGGGGGTGAGCTGCCTAGTCCAGTAGTGTGTAAAGGGGGGAGCTTTCTAGTCCAGTAGTGTGTAAAAGGAGGGTGAGCTGTCTAGTCCAGTAGTGTGCAAAGGGGGGTGAGCTGTCTAGTCCAGTAGTGTATAAAGGGGGGTGAGCTGTCTAGTCAAGTAGTGTGTAAAGGGGGGGTGAGCTGTCTAGTCCATTAGTGTGTAAAGGGGGGCGAGCTGTCTAGTCCAGTAGTGTGTAAAGGGAGGGGTGAGCTGTCTAGTCCAGTAGTGTGTAAAAGGAGGGTGAGCTGTCTAGTCCAGTAGTGTGTAAAAGGAGGGTGAGCTGTCTAGTCCAGTAGTGTGTAAAGGGGGGGGTGAGCTATCTAGTCCAGTAGTGTGTAAAGGTGGGTGAGCTATCTAGTCCAGTAGTGTGTAAAGGGGGGTGCTTTCTAGTCCAGTAGTGTGTAAAAGGAGGGTGAGCTGTCTAGTCCAGTAGTGTGTAAAGGGGGGTGAGCTGTCTAGTCCAGTAGTGTGTAAAGGGAGGGTGAGCTGTCTAGTCCAGTAGTGTGTAAAGGGGGGTGAGCTGTCTAGTCAAGTAGTGTGTAAAGGGGGGGTGAGCTGTCTAGTCCATTAGTGTGTAAAGGGGGGCGAGCTGTCTAGTCCAGTAGTGTGTAAAGGGAGGGGTGAGCTGTCTAGTCCAGTAGTGTGTAAAGGGAGGGCAAGCTGTCTAGTCCAGAAGTGTGTAAAGGGGGGTGAGCTGTCTAGTCAAGTAATGTGTAAAGGGGGGGGTGAGCTGTCTAGTCAAGTAGTGTGTAAAGGGGGGGGGTGAGCTGTCTAGTCAAGTAGTGTGTAAAGGGGTGGGGGTGAGCTGTCTAGTCCAGTAGTGTGTAAAGGGGGGGGGGGTGAGCTGTCTGGTCCAGTAGTGTGTAAAGGGGGGGGTGAGCTGTCTAGTTCAGGAGTGTGTAAAGGGGGGTGAGCTGTCTAGTCCAGTAGTGTGTAAAGGGGGGTGAGCTGCCTAGTCCAGTAGTGTGTAAAGGGGGGTGAACTGTCTAGTCCAGTAGTGTGTAAAGGGGGTGGGCTGTCTAGTCCAGTAGTGTGTAAAGGTGGGTGAGCTGTATAGTCCAGTAGTGTGTAAAGGGGGGTGAGCTGTCTAGTCCAGTAGTGTGTAAAGGGGGTGAGCTGCCTAGTCCAGTAGTGTGTGTAAAGGGGGGAGCTTTCTAGTCCAGTAGTGTGTAAAAGGAGGGTGAGCTGTCTAGTCCAGTAGTGTGCAAAGGGGGTGAGCTGTCTAGTCCAGTAGTGTATAAAGGGGGTGAGCTGTCTAGTCAAGTAGTGTGTAAAGGGGGTGAGCTGTCTAGTCCATTAGTGTGTAAAGGGGGTGAGCTGTCTAGTCCAGTAGTGTGTAAAGGGAGGGGGGTGAGCTGTCTAGTCCAGTAGTGTGTAAAGGAGGGTGAGCTGTCTAGTCCAGTAGTGTGTAAAGGAGGGTGAGCTGTCTAGTCCAGTAGTGTGTAAAGGGGGTGAGCTATCTAGTCCAGTAGTGTGTAAAGGTGGGTGAGCTATCTAGTCCAGTAGTGTGTAAGCCCAGTAGGGGGGGTGCTTTCTAGTCCAGTAGTGTGTAAAAGGAGGGTGAGCTGTCTAGTCCAGTAGTGTGTAAAGGGGGGTGAGCTGTCTAGTCCAGTAGTGTGTAAAGGGAGGGGAGCTGTCTAGTCCAGTAGTGTGTAAAGGGGGTGAGCTGTCTAGTCAAGTAGTGTGTAAAGGGGGGGTGAGCTGTCTAGTCCATTAGTGTGTAAAGGGGGGCGAGCTGTCTAGTCCAGTAGTGTGTAAAGGGAGGGGTGAGCTGTCTAGTCCAGTAGTGTGTAAAGGGAGGGCGAGCTGTCTAGTCCAGAAGTGTGTAAAAGGGGGTGAGCTGTCTAGTCAAGTAGTGTGTAAAGGGGGGGGTGAGCTGTCTAGTCAAGTAGTGTGTAAAGGGGGGTGAGCTGTCTAGTCAAGTAGTGTGTAAAGGGGGGGGGTGAGCTGTCTAGTCCAGTAGTGTGTAAAGGGGGGTGAGCTGTCTGGTCCAGTAGTGTGTAAAAGGGGGTGAGCTGTCTAGTTCAGGAGTGTGTAAAGGGGGTGAGCTGTCTAGTCAAGTAGTGTGTAAAGGGGGTGAGCTGTCTAGTCAAGTAGTGTGTAAAGGGGGGTGAGCTGTCTAGTCCAGTAGTGTGCAAAGGGGGTGAGCTGTCTAGTCCAGTAGTGTGTAAAGGGGGTGAGCTGTCTAGTCCAGTAGTGTGTAAAGGGGGGTGAGCTGTCTAGTCCAGTAGTGTGTAAAGGGGGTGAGCTGTCTAGTCCAGTAGTGTGTAAAGGGGGTGAGCTGTCTAGTCCAGTAGTGTGTAAAGGGGGTGAGCTGTCTAGTCCAGTAGTGTGTAAAGGGGGTGAGCTGTCTAGTCCAGTAGTGTGTAAAGGGGGTGAGCTGTCTAGTCCAGTAGTGTGTAAGGGGGGGGGTGAGCTGTCTAGTCCAGTAGTGTGTAAAGGAGGTGAGCTGTCTAGTCCAGTAGTGTGTAAAGGGGGGTGAGTTGTCTAGTCCAGTAGTGTGTAAAGGGGGTGAGCTGTCTAGTCCAGTAGTGTGTAAAGGGGGTGAGCTGTCTAGTCCAGTAGTGTGTAAAGGGGGTGAGCTGTCTAGTCCAGTAGTGTGTAAAGGGGGTGAGCTGTCTAGTCCAGTAGTGTGTAAAGGGGGGGTGAGCTGTCTAGTCCAGTAGTGGGTAAAGGGGGGTGAGCTGTCTAGTCCAGTAGTGTGTAAAAGGAGGGTGAGCTGTCTAGTCCAGTAGTGTGTAAAGGGAGGGTGAGCTGTCTAGTCCAGTAGTGTGTAAAGGGGGGTGAGCTGTCTAGTCCAGTAGTGTGTAAAGGGGGTGAGCTGTCTAGTCCAGTAGTGTGTAAGGGGGGTGAGCTGTCTAGTCCAGTAGTGTGTAAAGGGGGTGAGCTGTCTAGTCCAGTAGTGGGTAAAGGGGGGGTGAGCTGTCTAGTCCAGTAGTGTGTAAAGGGGGGTGAGCTGTCTAGTCCAGTAGTGTGTAAAGGGGGGTGAGCTGTCTAGTCCAGTAGTGTGTAAAGGGGGTGAGCTGTCTAGTCCAGTAGTTTGTAAAGGGGGGTGAGCTGTCTCATCCAGTAGTGTGTAAAGGGGAGTGAGCTGTCTAGTCCAGTAGTGTGTAAAGGGGGCTGAGCTGTCCAGTAGTGTGTAAAGGGAGGGTGAGCTGTCTAGTCCAGTAGTGTGTAAAGGGGGGTGAGCTGTCTAGTCCAGTAGTGTGTAAAGGGGGGTGAGCTGTCTAGTCCAGTAGTGTGTAAAGGGGGGTGAGCTGTCTAGTCCAGTAGTGTGTAAAGGGAGGGTGAGCTGTCTAGTCCAGTAGTGTGTAAAGGGGGGTGAGCTGTCTAGTCCAGTAGTGTGTAAAGGGGGGTGAGCTGTCTAGTCCAGTAGTGTGTAAAGGGGGGGTGAGCTGTCTAGTCCAGTAGTGTGTAAAGGGGGGTGAGCTGTCTAGTCCAGTAGTGTGTAAAGGGGGGTGAGCTGTCTAGTCCAGTAGTGTGTAAAGGGGGGTGAGCTGTCTCGTCCAGTAGTGTGTAAAGGGGGTGAGCTGTCTCGTCCAGTAGTGTGTAAAGGAGGGGTGAGCTGTCTAGTCCAGTAGTGTGTAAAGGGGGGTGAGCTGTCTCATCCAGTAGTGGGTAAAGGGAGGGTGAGCTGTCTCGTCCAGTAGTGGGTAAAGGGAGGGTGAGCTGTCTAGTCCAGTAGTGTGTAAAGGGAGGGTGAGCTGTCTCGTCCAGTAGTGGGTAAAGGGAGGGTGAGCTGTCTAGTCCAGTAGTGTGTAAAGGGAGGGTGAGCTGTCTAGTCCAGTAGTGTGTAAAGGGGGGGGTGAGCTGTCTAGTCCAGTAGTGTGTAAAGGGAGGGTGAGCTGTCTAGTCCAGTAGTGTGTAAGGGGAGGGTGAGCTGTCTCGTCCAGTAGTGGGTAAAGGGAGGGTGAGCTGTCTAGTCCAGTAGTGGGTAAGGGGGGGGGGTGAGCTGTCTCGTCCAGTAGTGGGTAAAGGGAGGGTGATGCTGCTCACGCAGTACAGGCAGTGTAAGGTCATTATGTAGTACAATATGTTTGTCTAAAGCCTAGTGATGGCCGTTGTTTGATGACCTGTGTCAGTTCACCAATCAGATTGTGACGGGAACTAGCCGTGTCATAATGTGTGAGAATGGCCAGCGTGTATCTAACGCAGTTAAAGACCTTCATTAAAGTATAAAGGCCTCCTTCAGGTATACCATCAGTTGTACCACAGCATTACATCAGTACCTACCAAATGGTTCAGATGGAGAAGGTTTGGTTGTTGATCATTTTCAAGCTGATTGAAGTCAAAACTGTAACTAGACCATTCCGGAACATTCAATGTCACCTTGGTACGTCGCTCCAGTATAGATTTGACCTTGTGATTTATGTTACTGTCCCGCTGAAAGGGGAATGAATCTCCTAGTGTCTGTAGGGAAGCAGACTGAACCATGTTGTATCCAGGCCGTATCACAACCGGCCATGATCGGGAGTCCCATAGGACGGTGCACAATTGGCCCAGCGTTTTTTCAGGTTTGGTTGGGGTAGGCCGTCATTGTAAATAAGAATTTGTTCTTAACTCACTTGCGTAGTTAAATAAAGGTAAAATGTAAAAAAATGTAAAAGTTTTCCTCTAGGATTTTGCCTATGCTCAGCTAGAATTAATTTATTGTTATCCTAAAAAATCTCCCTTGACCTTGTCGATGACAAGCATGCTCATAACATGATGCAGCCACTGCCATGCTTGAAAATATAAAGAGTACTCAGTGAAGCGTTGTGTTGGATTTGGATTTATTCAGGACATTTTTTGCAGTTTTACTTTAGTGACTTATTGCAAACAGAATGCATGTTTTGGGAGTATTTGTAATCTATACAGGTTCTTTTTTTCCCACTTTGCCATTTAAGTTAGTATTGTGGAGTAACTACAATGTTGTTGATCCATCCTGAGTTTCTAATATCACAGCCATTAAACTCATTAAACTCTGTAACTGTTTTAAAGTCACCATTGGCCTCATGGTGAAATCCCTGAGCGGTTTCCTTCCTCTCCGGCAACTGAGTTCGGAAGGACGCCTGTATCTTTGTAGTGACTGGAAGTATTGATACACCATCCAAAGTGTAATTAACAACTTCATCATGGCCAAAGGGATATTACTCTTTTTTTAAACCCATATACCAATACAGTGCTGTGAAAAAGTATTTCTCAGTCTGATTTTCTTTTGCATATTTTTGACACTGAATGTTATCATATATCTACAACCAAAACCTAATATTATATAGAAGGGAACCTAAGTAGACAAACACAAAAACTGGGAAACATATGTCATTTATTTATTAAAGAAAGTTATGCAACATCCAATGCACCTGTGTGAAAAAGTAATCCACCCCCCCCCCTTAGACTTTAATAACTGATTATGTCACCTTTAGCTGCTATAACTGATTATGTCACCTTTAGCTGCTATAACTGATTATGTCACCTTTAGCTGCTATAACTGATTATGTCACCTTTAGCTGCAATAACTGATTATGTCACCTTTAGCTGCAATAACTGATTATGTCACCTTTAGCTGCTATAACTGATTATGTCACCTTTAGCTGCTATAACTGATTATGTCACCTTTAGCTGCTATAACTGATTATGTCACCTTTAGCTGCTATAACTGATTATGTCACCTTTAGCTGCAATAACTGATTATGTCACCTTTAGCTACAATAACTGATTATGTCACCTTTAGCTGCAATAACTGATTATGTCACCTTTAGCTGCAATAACTGATTATGTCACCTTTAGCTACAATAACTGATTATGTCACCTTTAGCTACAATAACTGATTATGTCACCTTTAGCTGCAATAACTGATTATGTCACCTTTAGCTGCAATAACTGATTATGTCACCTTTAGCTACAATAACTGATTATGTCACCTTTAGCTACAATAACTGATTATGTCACCTTTAGCTGCAATAACTGATTATGTCACCTTTAGCTGCAATAACTGATTATGTCACCTTTAGCTGCAATAACTGATTATGTCACCTTTAGCTACAATAACTGATTATGTCACCTTTAGCTGCAATAACTGATTATGTCACCTTTAGCTGCAATAACTGATTATGTCACCTTTAGCTGCAATAACTGATTATGTCACCTTTAGCTACAATAACTGATTATGTCACCTTTAGCTGCAATAACTGATTATGTCACCTTTAGCTGCTATAACTGATTATGTCACCTTTAGCTGCAATAACTGATTATGTCACCTTTAGCTGCTATAACTGATTATGTCACCTTTAGCTGCAATAACTGATTATGTCACCTTTAGCTGCAATAACTGATTATGTCACCTTTAGCTGCAATAACTGATTATGTCACCTTTAGCTGCAATAACTGATTATGTCACCTTTAGCTGCTATAACTGATTATGTCACCTTTAGCTGCAATAACTGATTATGTCACCTTTAGCTGCAATAACTGATTATGTCACCTTTAGCTGCTATAACTGATTATGTCACCTTTAGCTGCAATAACTGATTATGTCACCTTTAGCTGCAATAACTGATTATGTCACCTTTAGCTGCAATAACTGATTATGTCACCTTTAGCTGCAATAACTGATTATGTCACCTTTAGCTGCAATAACTGATTATGTCACCTTTAGCTGCTATAACTGATTATGTCACCTTTAGCTGCAATAACTGATTATGTCACCTTTAGCTGCAATAACTGATTATGTCACCTTTAGCTGCAATAACTGATTATGTCACCTTTAGCTACAATAACTGATTATGTCACCTTTAGCTGCAATAACTGATTATGTCACCTTTAGCTACAATAACTGATTATGTCACCTTTAGCTGCAATAACTGATTATGTCACCTTTAGCTGCAATAACTGATTATGTCACCTTTAGCTGCAATAACTGATTATGTCACCTTTAGCTGCAATAACTGATTATGTCACCTTTAGCTGCTATAACTGATTATGTCACCTTTAGCTGCTATAACTGATTATGTCACCTTTAGCTGCTATAACTGATTATGTCACCTTTAGCTGCTATAACTGATTATGTCACCTTTAGCTGCAATAACTGATTATGTCACCTTTAGCTACAATAACTGATTATGTCACCTTTAGCTGCAATAACTGATTATGTCACCTTTAGCTGCAATAACTGATTATGTCACCTTTAGCTACAATAACTGATTATGTCACCTTTAGCTACAATAACTGATTATGTCACCTTTAGCTGCAATAACTGTATACCATTATTATGTCACCTTTAGCTGCAATAACTGATTATGTCACCTTTAGCTACAATAACTGATTATGTCACCTTTAGCTACAATAACTGATTATGTCACCTTTAGCTGCAATAACTGATTATGTCACCTTTAGCTGCAATAACTGATTATGTCACCTTTAGCTGCAATAACTGATTATGTCACCTTTAGCTACAATAACTGATTATGTCACCTTTAGCTGCAATAACTGATTATGTCACCTTTAGCTGCAATAACTGATTATGTCACCTTTAGCTGCAATAACTGATTATGTCACCTTTAGCTACAATAACTGATTATGTCACCTTTTAGCTGCAATAACTGATTATGTCACCTTTAGCTGCTATAACTGATTATTATGTCACTGATTTGTCACCTTTAGCTGCAATAACTGATTATGTCACCTTTAGCTGCAATAACTGATTATGTCACCTTTAGCTGCAATAACTGATTATGTCACCTTTAGCTGCAATAACTGATTATGTCACCTTTAGCTGCAATAACTGATTATGTCACCTTTAGCTGCAATAACTGATTATGTCACCTTTAGCTGCTATAACTTTAGCTGCAATAACTGATTATGTCACCTTTAGCTGCTATAACTGATTATGTCACCTTTGCCTTTAGCTGCAATAACTGATTATGTCACCTTTAGCTGCAATAACTGATTATGTCACCTTTAGCTGCAATAACTGATTAAGTCACCATTTAGCTGCAATAACTGATTATGTCACCTTTAGCTGCAATAACTGATTATGTCACCTTTAGCTGCTATAACTGATTATGTCACCTTTAGCTGCAATAACTGATTATGTCACCTTTAGCTGCAATAACTGATTATGTCACCTTTAGCTGCAATAACTGATTATGTCACCTTTAGCTACAATAACTGATTATGTCACCTTTAGCTGCAATAACTGATTATGTCACCTTTAGCTACAATAACTGATTATGTCACCTTTAGCTGCAATAACTGATTATGTCACCTTTAGCTGCAATAACTGATTATGTCACCTTTAGCTGCAATAACTGATTATGTCACCTTTAGCTGCAATAACTGATTATGTCACCTTTAGCTGCTATAACTGATTATGTCACCTTTAGCTGCTATAACTGATTATGTCACCTTTAGCTGCAATAACTGATTATGTCACCTTTAGCTGCTATAACTGATTATGTCACCTTTAGCTGCTATAACTGATTATGTCACCTTTAGCTGCAATAACTGATTATGTCACCTTTAGCTGCAATAACTGATTATGTCACCTTTAGCTGCAATAACTGATTATGTCACCTTTAGCTGCTATAACTGATTATGTCACCTTTAGCTGCAATAACTGATTATGTCACCTTTAGCTGCAATAACTGATTATGTCACCTTTAGCTGCAATAACTGATTATGTCACCTTTAGCTGCAATAACTGATTATGTCACCTTTAGCTGCAATAACTGATTATGTCACCTTTAGCTGCAATAACTGATTATGTCACCTTTAGCTGCAATAACTGATTATGTCACCTTTAGCTACAATAACTGATTATGTCACCTTTAGCTGCAATAACTGATTATGTCACGTTTAGCTACAATAACTGATTATGTCACCCTTAGCTACAATAACTGATTATGTCACCTTTAGCTACAATAACTGATTATGTCACCTTTAGCTACAATAACTGATTATGTCACCTTTAGCTACAATAACTGATTATGTCACCTTTAGCTACAATAACTGATTATGTCACCTTTAGCTGCAATAACTGATTATGTCACCTTTAGCTACAATAACTGATTATGTCACCTTTAGCTGCAATAACTGATTATGTCACCTTTAGCTGCAATAACTGATTATGTCACCTTTAGCTGCAATAACTGATTATGTCACCTTTAGCTGCAATAACTGATTATGTCACCTTTAGCTGCAATAACTGATTATGTCACCTTTAGCTGCAATAACTGATTATGTCACCTTTAGCTGCAATAACTGATTATGTCACCTTTAGCTGCAATAACTGATTATGTCACCTTTAGCTACAATAACTGATTATGTCACCTTTAGCTACAATAACTGATTATGTCACCTTTAGCTGCTATAACTGATTATGTCACCTTTAGCTGCAATAACTGATTATGTCACCTTTAGCTACAATAACTGATTATGTCACCTTTAGCTGCAATAACTGATTATGTCACCTTTAGCTACAATAACTGATTATGTCACCTTTAGCTACAATAACTGATGATTATGTCACCTTTAGCTGCAATAACTGATTATGTCACCTTTAGCTGCAATAAGTGATTATGTCACCTTTAGCTGCAATAAGTGATTATGTCACCTTTAGCTGCAATAACTGCCACCTAATGCTTCCTGTAGTTATCAATTCGTTTCTCACAACAAGGAGAAATTTGTGGGTTTTTGACGATGAACTGTTGGTTTCAAGTCCTGCCACAACAGCTCAATGGGGTTCAAGGTCTGGACTTTGACTAGGTCATTCCAAAACGTTTAAAAAAAAAAAATGTTTTATTCTTCAACCGTTCTGATTCAGACTTGTTTATATGTTTGGGATCATTGTCTTACTGCATGACCCGCGGCTGCACTTCAGCTTACAGACAGATGGCCTGATATTCTCCTGTAGAATTCTCTGATGCAGAACAGAATTCATAGTTCCTTCAATGATGGCAAGGAGTCCTCCAAGGCCTGATGCAGCAAACCATTACAATACCATCACCATGCTTGTCCATTGGTATAAGGTTCTTATTGTGGAATGTAGTGTTTGGTTTATTTTTTTTCCACTTTTGACTCATCTGTCCATAGAAAATATTGTTCCAGAACTCTTGAGGATCATCCAGACGCTTTTTGGCAAACTTGAGGCGAGCAATCATGTTTTTCTTAGTGATTGATGGTTTCCGTCTCTTGCTAATCCCATTTTTGCCCAGCATCTTTCTGATGGTGAAATCATGAACACTGATCTTAGCTGAGGCGAGAGGGGCCTGGAGATCCCTGGATTTTGTTCAAGGGTTCTTTGTGACTTCCTGGACGATTTTATACCTAGTTCTTAAGAGAGATTTTGTCAGGACGGCCACTCCTGGGAAGATTCACTACAGTCTCCATTTGGGCAATATGGCTTCGACTGGGTTCGGTGGAGCCCCAGAGCCTTAGAAATGTCTATATAACCCTTTACTGACTTCCTGAATCAACAACTTTTTTACCAGAGGTCTTGAGGAATGTATTTTGATTGTGGCATGATATGCCTACTAGAACCTGTGTGTTGAAAACCTCACTCTGATTGTTAGGGACAGAGTTAGTCAGATTTATATTGGGCAGGGCTGGCCCAAATCAGGGCTGGCTCAAATCAGGGCTGGCCCAAATCAGGGCTGGCTCAAATCAGGGCTGGCTCAAATCTATCAACCAAAGTAGTCAAACAGCTGACTCTAATTATCCCTTTAATTGGGTTGAGTTCCACCACGCTGATCCTCAACACAGGGGCCCCTCAGGGGTGCGTGCTCAGTCCCCTCCTGTACTCCCTGTTCACTCATGACAGCACGGCCAGGCACGACTCTAACGCCATCATTCAATTTGCCAATGACACAACAGTGGTAGGCCTGATCACGGACAACAACGAGACAGCCTATAGGGAGGAGGTCAGAGACCTGGCAGTGTGGTGCCAGGACAACAACCTCTCCTTCAACGTGATTAAGACAAAGGAGATGATTGTGGACTACAGGAAAAAGAGGACCCGAGCACACCCCCATTCTCATCAACGGGGCTGCAGTGGAGCAGGTTGAGAGCTTCAAGTTCCTTGGTGTCCACATCACCAACAAACTAACATGGTCCAAACACAGCAAGACAGTTGTGAAGAGGACACGACAAAACCCATTCCCCGTCAGGAGACTAAAAAGATTTGGCATGGGTCCTCAGATGCTCAAAAGGTTCTTCAGCTGCAACATTGAGAGCATCCTGACCGGTTGCATCACTGCCTGGTATGGCAACTGCTCGACCCCCGACCGTAAGGCACTACAGAGTTTACAGAGTTTACAGCAACAGACTGATCTACAGCAGACTGATTTACAGCAGACTGATTTACAGCAGACTGATCTACAGCAGACTGAACTACAGCAGACTGATCTACAGCAGACTGATTTACAGAAGAATGATTTACAGCAGACTGATCTACAGCAGACTGAACTACAGCAGACTGATCGACAGCAGACTGATCTTCAGCAAACTGATCTACAGCAGACTGATCTACAGCACACTGAATTATAGCAGACTGATCTACAGCAGACGGAAATACAGCAGACTGAAATACAGCAGACTGAAATACAGCAGACTGATCTACAGCAGACTGATCTACAGCAGACTGAATTACAGCAGACTGAGCTACAGCAGACTGAAATACAGCAGACTGATCTACAGCAGATTGATCTACAGCAGACTGATCTACAGCAGACTGATCTACAGCAGACTGATCTACAGCAGACTGAATTACAGCAGACTGAATTACAGCAGACTGATCTACAGCAGACTGAATTACAGCAGACTGATTTACAGCAGACTGATCTACAGCAGATTGATCTACAGCAGACTGATCTACAGCAGACTGATCTACAGCAGACTGATATACAGCAGACTGATCTACAGCAGACTGATCTACAGCAGACTGAATTACAGCAGATGGAATTACAGCAGACTGAATTACAGCAGACTGAATTACAGCAGACTGATCTAAAGCAGACTGAATTACAGCAGACTGATCTACAGCAGACTGATCTACAGCAGACTGAATTACAGCAGACTGAATTACAGCAGACTGAATTACAGCATCCCGATCTACAGCAGACTGAATTACAGCAGACTGAATTACAGCAGACTGAATTACAGCAGACTGATCTACAGCAGACTGATCTACAGCAGACTGATCTACAGCAGACTGAATTACAGCAGACTGAATTACAGCAGACTGAATTACAGCAGACTGAATTACAGCAGACTGATCTACAGCAGACTGAATTACAGCAGACTGAATTACAGCAGACTGATCTACAGCAGACTGAATTACAGCAGACTGAATTACAGCAGACTGAATTACAGCAGACTGATCTACAGCAGACTGAATTACAGCAGACTGAATTACAGCAGACTGAATTACAGCAGACTGAATTACAGCAGACTGATCTACAGCAGACTGAATTACAGCAGACTGAATTACAGCATCCCGATCTACAGCAGACTGAATTACAGCAGACTGAATTACAGCAGACTGAATTACAGCAGACTGAATTACAGCATCCCCACCCCTCCTAGACGAGTGACCTGTTAGACTTAACTCCTTACATTTATCACGTTGTTGTAGTTCCTTCATTGGTGTCATGTGAGCGAGTAGTGGACAAAAGGACTGAAAATGTACACCGTTGGAACAGCAACTGTTGTTACAAAGTAAAATCGCTATAGTTCAACGTTGAACACAACAAACCACACATACATCATGCTTCTGCTGAAGACAACTGACTGGTAACTGTTGAAACCGGACTTGTGTTCCCCGGGGGGGAAAAAGGCTTTAAATTGTAAGGTTTTTGTTTTAAGATATCTGGTCAGTAATCATATTGAGAAAGGGTA
The DNA here is from genome assembly GCF_023373465.1 of Oncorhynchus keta. NCBI lineage: Eukaryota > Metazoa > Chordata > Actinopteri > Salmoniformes > Salmonidae > Oncorhynchus > Oncorhynchus keta. The sequence continues at coordinate 55,265,262 of NC_068441.1, forward strand.
TTTATAAATAAACACAAAAACGACCATTTATAACAAACAAACGTGAAAAAAACTAACTTTTAAAAATATTTTCCCAACTTTAAATAAAATGGGGATAAACCCCTATTATAAATATATGGTTTGTAACTGTATTTAAAGTAGGACCACAGGGAAAGACATCTGACTGGAACTAAAACCCACCAGTGTGAACAACATGTTTAACATAGGGCTCTGGTCTAAAGTAGTGCACTATATAGGGAATAGGGTGCCATAGGGCCCTGGTCTAAAGTAGTGCACTATATAGGGAATAGGGTGCCATAGGGCCCTGGTCTAAAGTAGTGCACTATATAGGGAATAGGGTGCCATAGGGCCCTGGTCTAAAGTAGTGCACTATATAGGGAATAGGGTGCCATAGGGCCCTGGTCTAAAGTAGTGCACTATATAGGGAATAGGGCTCTGGTCTAAAAGTAGTGCACTATATAGGGAATAGGGGCCTGGTCTAAAGTAGTGCACTATATAGGGCTCTGGTCTAAAGTAGTGCACTATATAGGGCTCTGGTCTAAAGTAGTGCACTATATAGGGAATAGGGGCCTGGTCTAAAGTAGTGCACTATATAGGGAATAGGGCTCTGGTCTAAAGTAGTGCACTATATAGGGAATAGGGCCCTGGTCTAAAGTAGTGCACTATATAGGGAATAGGGCTCTGGTCTATAGTAGTGCACTATATAGGGAATAGGGTGCCATAGGGCCCTGGTCTAAAGTAGTGCACTATATAGGGAATAGGGCTCTGGTCTAAAGTAGTGCACTATATAGGGAATAGGGTGCCATAGGGCCCTGACCTAAAGTAGTGCACTATATAGGGAATAGGGCTCTGGTCTAAAGTAGTGCACTATATAGGGAATAGGGCCCTGGTAGTAGGCACTATATAGGGAATAGGGCTCTGGCCTATAGTAGTGCACTATATAGGGAATAGGGCCCTGGTCTAAAGTAGTGCACTATATAGGGAATAGGGCTCTGGTCTATAGTAGTGCACTATATAGGGAATAGGGCTCTGGTCTATAGTAGTGCACTATATAGGGAATAGGGCCCTGCTCTAAAGTAGTGCACTATATAGGGAATGGGGCCCTGGTCTAAAGTAGTGCACTATATAGGGAATAGGGCTCTGGTCTATAGTAGTGCACTATATAGGGAATAGGGCCCTGGTCTAAAGTAGTGCACTATATAGGGAATAGGGCTCTGGTCTATAGTAGTGCACTATATAGGGAATAGGGCTCTGGTCTATAGTAGTGCACTATATAGGGAATAGGGCTCTGGTCTATAGTAGTGCACTATATAGGGAATAGGGTGCCATAGGGCCCTGGTCTAAAGTAGTGCACTATATAGGGAATAGGGCTCTGGTCTAAAGTAGTGCACTATATAGGGAATAGGGTGCCATAGGGCCCTGACCTAAAGTAGTGCACTATATAGGGAATAGGGCTCTGGTCTAAAGTAGTGCACTATATAGGTAATAGGGTGCCATAGGGCCCTGGTCTAAAGTAGTGTACTATATAGGGAATAGGGCTCTGGTCTAAAGTAGTGCACTATATAGGGAATAGGGTGCCATAGGGCTCTGGTCTAAAGTAGTGCACTATATAGGGAATAGGGCTCTGGTCTATAGTAGGCACTATATAGGGAATAGGGCTCTGGCCTATAGTAGTGCACTATATAGGGAATAGGGCCCTGGTCTAAAGTAGTGCACTATATAGGGAATAGGGCCCTGGTCTAAAGTAGTGCACTATATAGGGAATAGGGCTCTGGTCTATAGTAGTGCACTATATAGGGAATAGGGCTCTGGTCTATAGTAGTGCACTATATTGGGAATAGGGGCCTGCTCTAAAGTAGTGCACTATATAGGGAATGGGGCCCTGGTCTAAAGTAGTGCACTATATAGGGAATAGGGCTCTGGTCTATAGTAGTGCACTATATAGGGAATAGGGCCCTGGTCTAAAGTAGTGCACTATATAGGGAATAGGGCTCTGGTCTATAGTAGTGCACTATATAGGGAATAGGGCTCTGGTCTATAGTAGTGCACTATATAGGGAATAGGGCTCTGGTCTAAAGTAGTGCACTATATAGGAATAGGGCTCTGGTCTATAGTAGTGCACTATATAGGAATAGGGCTCTGGTCTATAGTAGTGCACTATATAGGGAATAGGGCTCTGGTCTATAGTAGTGCACTATATAGGGAATGGGGCTCTGGTCTATAGTAGTGTACTATATAGGGAATAGGGCTCTGGTCTATAGTAGTGCACTATATAGGGAATAGGGCTCTGGTCTAAAGTAGTGCACTATATAGGGAATAGGGCTCTGGTCTAAAGTAGTGCACGATATAGGGAATAGGGCACTGGTCTAAAGTAGTGCATTATATAGGGAATAGGGCTCTGGTCTAAAGTAGTGCACTATATAGGGAATAGGGCTCTGGTCTATAGTAGTGCACTATATAGGGAATAGGGCTCTGGTCTAAAGTAGTGCACTATATAGGGAGTAGGGTGCCATAGGGCTCTGGTCTAAAGTAGTGCACTATATAGAGAATAGGGCTCTGGTCTAAAGTAGTGCACTATATAGGGAGTAGGGCTCTGGTCTATAGTAGTGCACTATATAGGGAATAGGGCTCTGGTCTAAAGTAGTGCACTATATAGGGAGTAGGGTGCCATAGGGCTCTAGTCTATAGTAGTGCACTATATAGGGAATAGGGTGCCATAGGGCTCTGGTCTAAAGTAGTGCACTATATAGGGAATAGGGCTCTGGTCTAAAGTAGTGCACTATATAGGGAGTAGGGCTCTGGTCTATAGTAGTGCACTATATAGGGAGTAGGGTGCCATAGGGCTCTGGTCTATAGTAGTGCACTATATAGGAAATAGGGCTCTGGTCTAAAGTAGTGCACTATATAGGGAGTAGGGTGCCATAGGGCTCTGGTCTATAGTAGTGCACTATATAGGGAATAGGGCTCTGGTCTATAGTAGTGCACTATATAGGGAGTAGGGCTCTGGTCTATAGTAGTGCACTATATCGGGAATAGGGCACTGGTTTATAGTAGTGCACTATATAGGGAGTAGGGTGCCATAGGGCTCTGGTCTATAGTAGTGCACTATATAGGAAATAGGGCTCTGGTCTAAAGTAGTGCACTATATAGGGAATAGGGTGCCATAGGGCTCTGGTCTATAGTAGTGCACTATATAGGGAATAGGGCTCTGGTCTAAAGTAGTGCTATTTGGGAAGCACTTCAATTGTTTATAGAGAGATTTTGACACGGTCCGAGGCTGGAATGCAATTGATGTACTTGCTGCTAGGATAGGCTAGGTCTATGTGATGTACTTGCTGCTAGGATAGGCTAGGTCTATGGGATGTAATTGCTGCTAGGATAGGCTAGGTCTATGTGATGTACTTGCTGCTAGGATAGGCTAGGTCTATGTGATGTAATTGCTGCTAGGATAGGCTAGGTCTATGGGATGTAATTGCTGATAGGCTAAGTCTATGTGATGTAATTTCTGCTAGGATAGGCTAGGTCTATGTGATGTAATGGCTGCTATGATAGGCTAGGTCTATGGGATGTAATGGCTGCTAGGATAGGCTAGGTCTATGTGATGTAATGGCTGCTAGGATAGGCTAGGTCTATGTGATGTAATGGCTGCTAGGATAGACTAGGTCTATGTGATGTACTTGCTGCTAGGATAGGCTAGGTCTATGTGATGTAATTTCTGCTAGGATAGGCTAGGTCTATGTGATGTCATTTCTGCTAGGATAGGCTAGATCTATGTGATGTAATTGCTGCTAGGATAGGCTAGGTCTATGGGATGTAATTTCTGCTAGGATAGGCTAGCTCTATGTGATGTAATTGCTGCTCGGATAGGCTAGGTCTATGGGATGTAATTTCTGCTAGGATAGGCTAGGTCTATGTGATGTACTTGCTGCTAGGATAGGCTAGGTCTATGTTATGTACTTGCTGCTAGGATAGGCTAGGTCTATGGGATGTAATTTCTGCTAGGATAGGCTAGCTCTATGTGATGTAATGGCTGCTAGGATAGGCTAGGTCTATGCGATGTAATGGCTGCTAGGATAGGCTAGGTCTATGTGATGTAATGGCTGCTAGGATAGGCTAGGTCTATGGGATGTAATTTCTGCTCGGATAGACTAGGTCTATGTGATGTAATGGCTGCCATGATAGGCTAGGTCTATGTGATGTAATTGCTGCCAGGATAGGCTAGGTCTATGGGATGTAATTTCTGCTAGGATAGACTAGGTCTATGTGATGTAATGGCTGCTAGGATAGGCTAGGTCCATGTGATGTACTTGCTGCTAGGATAGGCTAGGTCTATGGGATGTAATTTCTGCTAGGATAGGCTAGGTCTATGTGATGTAATGGCTGCTATGATAGGCTAGGTCTATGTGATGTAATTGCTGCTAGGATAGGCTAGGTCTATGGGATGTAATTTCTGCTAGGATAGTCTAGGTCTATGTGATGTAATGGCTGCAGGATAGGCTAGGTCTATGTGATGTACTTGCTGCTAGGATAGGCTAGGTCTATGGGATGTAATTTCTGCTCGGGTAGGCTAGGTCTATGTGATGTAATTTCTGCTAGGATAGGCTAGGTCTATGGGATGTAATTTCTGCTAGGATAGGCTAGCTCTATGTGATGTAATTGCTGCCTCGGATAGGCAGGTCTATGGGATGTAATTTCTGCTAGGATAGACTAGGTCTATGTGATGTAATGGCTGCTAGGATAGGCTAGGTCTATGTGATGTAATGGCTGCTAGGATAGGCTAGGTCTATGGGATGTAATTTCTGCTAGGATAGGCTAGGTCTATGTGATGTAATGGCTGCTAGGATAGACTAGGTCTATGTGATGTAAAGGCTGCTAGGATAGGCTAGGTCTATGGGATGTAATTTCTGCTCGGATAGGCTAGGTCTATGGGATGTAATTTCTGCTCGGATAGGCTAGGTCTATGGGATGTAATTTCTGCTCGGATAGGCTAGCTCTATGTGATGTAATTGCTGCTCGGATAGGCTAGGTCTATGTGAGGTAATGGCTGCTAGGATAGGCTAGGTCTATGTGATGTAATGGCTGAGGATAGACTAGGTCTATGTGATGTAAATGGCTGCTAGGATAGGCTAGGTCTATGTGATGTACTTGCTGCTAGGATAGGCTAGGTCTATGTGATGTAATGGCTGCTAGGATAGGCTAGGTCTATGTGATGTAATGGCTGCTAGGATAGGCTAGGTCTATGTGATGTACTTGCTGCTAGGATAGGCTAGGTCTATGGGATGTAATTTCTGCTAGGATAGGCTAGGTCTATGGGATGTAATTTCTGCTAGGATAGGCTAGCTCTATGTGATGTAATTGCTGCTAGGATAGGCTAGGTCTATGTGATGTACTTTCTGCTAGGATAGGCTAGGTCTATGTGATGTACTTTCTGCTAGGATAGGCTAGGTCTATGTGATGTACTTACTGCTAGGATAGGCTAGGTCTATGTGATGTACTTACTGCTAGGATAGGCTAGGTCTATGTGATGTACTTACTGCTAGGATAGACTAGGTCTATGTGATGTACTTTCTGCTAGGATAGGCTAGGTCTATGTGATGTACTTTCTGCTAGGATAGGCTAGGTCTATGTGATGTACTTTCTGCTAGGATAGGCTAGGTCTATGTGATGTACTTTCTGCTAGGATAGGCTAGGTCTATGTGATGTACTTTCTGCTAGGATAGGCTAGGTCTATGTGATGTACTTTCTGCTAGGATAGGCTAGGTCTATGTGATGTACTTACTGCTAGGATAGGCTAGGTCTATGTGATGTTCTTACTGCTAGGATAGACTAGGTCTATGTGATGTACTTTCTGCTAGGATAGGCTAGCTCTATGTGATGTAATGGCTGCTAGGATAGGCTAGGTCTATGTGATGTACTTACTGCTAGGATAGGCTAGGTCTATGTGATGTACTTACTGCTAGGATAGGCTAGGTCTATGTGATGTACTTACTGCTAGGATAGGCTAGGTCTATGTGATGTAATGGCTGCTAGGATAGGCTAGGTCTATGTGATGTACTTACTGCTAGGATAGGCTAGGTCTATGTGATGTACTTACTGCTAGGATAGGCTAGGTCTATGTGATGTACTTACTGCTAGGATAGGCTAGCTCTATGTGATGTAATGGCTGCTAGGATAGGCTAGGTCTATGGGATGTAATTTCTGCTCGGATAGACTAGGTCTATGTGATGTAATGGCTGCCATGATAGGCTAGGTCTATGTGATGTAATTGCTGCCAGGATAGGCTAGGTCTATGGGATGTAATTTCTGCTAGGATAGACTAGGTCTATGTGATGTAATGGCTGCTAGGATAGGCTAGGTCCATGTGATGTACTTGCTGCTAGGATAGGCTAGGTCTATGGGATGTAATTTCTGCTAGGATAGGCTAGGTCTATGTGATGTAATGGCTGCTATGATAGGCTAGGTCTATGTGATGTAATTGCTGCTAGGATAGGCTAGGTCTATGGGATGTAATTTCTGCTAGGATAGTCTAGGTCTATGTGATGTAATGGCTGCTAGGATAGGCTAGGTCTATGTGATGTACTTGCTGCTAGGATAGGCTAGGTCTATGGGATGTAATTTCTGCTCGGGTAGGCTAGGTCTATGTGATGTAATTTCTGCTAGGATAGGCTAGGTCTATGGGATGTAATTTCTGCTAGGATAGGCTAGCTCTATGTGATGTAATTGCTGCTCGGATAGGCGAGGTCTATGGGATGTAATTTCTGCTAGGATAGACTAGGTCTATGTGATGTAATGGCTGCTAGGATAGGCTAGGTCTATGTGATGTAATGGCTGCTAGGATAGGCTAGGTCTATGGGATGTAATTTCTGCTAGGATAGGCTAGGTCTATGTGATGTAATGGCTGCTAGGATAGACTAGGTCTATGTGATGTAAAGGCTGCTAGGATAGGCTAGGTCTATGGGATGTAATTTCTGCTCGGATAGGCTAGGTCTATGGGATGTAATTTCTGCTCGGATAGGCTAGGTCTATGGGATGTAATTTCTGCTCGGATAGGCTAGCTCTATGTGATGTAATTGCTGCTCGGATAGGCTAGGTCTATGTGAGGTAATGGCTGCTAGGATAGGCTAGGTCTATGTGATGTAATGGCTGCTAGGATAGACTAGGTCTATGTGATGTAAATGGCTGCTAGGATAGGCTAGGTCTATGTGATGTACTTGCTGCTAGGATAGGCTAGGTCTATGTGATGTAATGGCTGCTAGGATAGGCTAGGTCTATGTGATGTAATGGCTGCTAGGATAGGCTAGGTCTATGTGATGTACTTGCTGCTAGGATAGGCTAGGTCTATGGGATGTAATTTCTGCTAGGATAGGCTAGGTCTATGGGATGTAATTTCTGCTAGGATAGGCTAGCTCTATGTGATGTAATTGCTGCTAGGATAGGCTAGGTCTATGTGATGTACTTTCTGCTAGGATAGGCTAGGTCTATGTGATGTACTTTCTGCTAGGATAGGCTAGGTCTATGTGATGTACTTTCTGCTAGGATAGGCTAGGTCTATGTGATGTACTTACTGCTAGGATAGGCTAGGTCTATGTGATGTACTTACTGCTAGGATAGGCTAGGTCTATGTGATGTACTTACTGCTAGGATAGACTAGGTCTATGTGATGTACTTTCTATAGGATAGGCTAGGTCTATGTGATGTACTTTCTGCTAGGATAGGCTAGGTCTATGTGATGTACTTTCTGCTAGGATAGGCTAGGTCTATGTGATGTACTTTCTGCTAGGATAGGCTAGGTCTATGTGATGTACTTTCTGCTAGGATAGGCTAGGTCTATGTGATGTACTTACTGCTAGGATAGGCTAGGTCTATGTGATGTTCTTACTGCTAGGATAGACTAGGTCTATGTGATGTACTTTCTGCTAGGATAGGCTAGCTCTATGTGATGTAATGGCTGCTAGGATAGGCTAGGTCTATGTGATGTACTTACTGCTAGGATAGGCTAGGTCTGTGATGTACTTACTGCTAGGATAGGCTAGGTCTATGTGATGTACTTACTGCTAGGATAGGCTAGGTCTATGTGATGTAATGGCTGCTAGGATAGGCTAGGTCTATGTGATGTACTTACTGCTAGGATAGGCTAGGTCTATGTGATGTAATGGCTGCCATGATAGGCTAGGTCTATGTGATGTAATTGCTGCCAGGATAGGCTAGGTCTATGGGATGTAATTTCTGCTATGATAGGCTAGGTCTATGTGATGTAATTGCTGCTAGGATAGGCTAGGTCTATGGGATGTAATTTCTGCTAGGATAGTCTAGGTCTATGTGATGTAATGGCTGCTAGGATAGGCTAGGTCTATGTGATGTACTTGCTGCTAGGATAGGCTAGGTCTATGGGATGTAATTTCTGCTCGGGTAGGCTAGGTCTATGTGATGTAATTTCTGCTAGGATAGGCTAGGTCTATGGGATGTAATTTCTGCTAGGATAGGCTAGCTCTATGTGATGTAATTGCTGCTCGGATAGGCGAGGTCTATGGGATGTAATTTCTGCTAGGATAGACTAGGTCTATGTGATGTAATGGCTGCTAGGATAGGCTAGGTCTATGTGATGTAATGGCTGCTAGGATAGGCTAGGTCTATGGGATGTAATTTCTGCTAGGATAGGCTAGGTCTATGTGATGTAATGGCTGCTAGGATAGACTAGGTCTATGTGATGTAAAGGCTGCTAGGATAGGCTAGGTCTATGGGATGTAATTTCTGCTCAGGATAGGCTAGGTCTATGGGATGTAATTTCTGCTCGGATAGGCTAGGTCTATGGGATGTAATTTCTGCTCGGATAGGCTAGCTCTATGTGATGTAATTGCTGCTCGGATAGGCTAGGTCTATGTGATGTAATGGCTGCTAGGATAGGCTAGGTCTATGTGATGTAATGGCTGCTAGGATAGACTAGGTCTATGTGATGTAAATGGCTGCTAGGATAGGCTAGGTCTATGTGATGTACTTGCTGCTAGGATAGGCTAGGTCTATGTGATGTAATGGCTGCTAGGATAGGCTAGGTCTATGTGATGTAATGGCTGCTAGGATAGGCTAGGTCTATGTGATGTACTTGCTGCTAGGATAGGCTAGGTCTATGGGATGTAAATGGCTGCTAGGATAGGCTAGGTCTATGTGATGTACTTGCTGCTAGGATAGGCTAGCTCTATGTGATGTAATTGCTGCTCGGATAGGCTAGGTCTATGTGATGTAATGGCTGCTAGGATAGGCTAGGTCTATGTGATGTAATGGCTGCTAGGATAGACTAGGTCTATGTGATGTAAATGGCTGCTAGGATAGGCTAGGTCTATGTGATGTACTTGCTGCTAGGATAGGCTAGGTCTATGTGATGTACTTGCTGCTAGGATAGGCTAGGTCTATGGGATGTCATTTCTGCTAGGATAGGCTAGGTCTATGGGATGTAATTTCTGCTAGGATAGGCTAGCTCTATGTGATGTAATTGCTGCTAGGATAGGCTAGGTCTATGTGATGTACTTTCTGCTAGGATAGGCTAGGTCTATGTGATGTACTTTCTGCTAGGATAGGCTAGGTCTATGTGATGTACTTTCTGCTAGGATAGGCTAGGTCTATGTGATGTACTTTCTGCTAGGATAGGCTAGGTCTATGTGATGTACTTACTGCTAGGATAGGCTAGGTCTATGTGATGTACTTACTGCTAGGATAGGCTAGGTCTATGTGATGTACTTACTGCTAGGATAGGCTAGCTCTATGTGATGTACTTACTGCTAGGATAGGCTAGGTCTATGTGATGTACTTACTGCTAGGATAGGCTAGCTCTATGTGATGTACTTACTGCTAGGATAGGCTAGGTCTATGTTGCAATACCATTGTATCACTCTTATTTTGCTCTCCAAAAAGCAACTCTTACTCAGTACCAAACACTCCACTCTGACTTGCCTAGTTAAATAAAATGTTAAAACACTTTTCTACTGGCTGCACTATTCTGTTCTCACACGGTCTCAACTTTAGTGCGTTCCATGCAAAACCCCCAGTAGCAAACCCCCATACACACTAGCCATCAGTAGAAAACCCCATACACTGTATGGGGATCAGTTTGTTAACCTTTATTTAACTAGGCAAGTCAGTTAAGAACCAATTCTTATTTTCAATGACGGCCTAGGAACAGTGGGTTAACTGCCTGTTCAGGGGCAGAACGACCGGGTTGTACTTTGTCAGCTCGGGGATTTGAACTTGCAACCTTCCAGTTACTAGTCCAACGCTCTAACCACTAGGCTACCCTGCCGTCGTCCATGCAATCAGGATTGACGTCAGACCAGCCCTAACATGGAATATGGATGCCCTTCCTCAAACAATACCAGCCAGCCGTATTCTGTTGCTCGATTATTTACAACTTATTGTAAAACAATGAGTGAAACCAGTGCTAGGGTTTCAGAGGGAGGGAGGGAGAGATGGTACCTCTTTAAGCTTGGCGGCACTATTTGTATTTTTTGGAAAAATAACGTTCCCAAAGTAAACTGCCTATATCTCAGGACCAGATGCTAGAATATGCATATAATTGACAGCTTAGGATAGAAAACACTCTAAAGTTTCCAAAACTGTAAAAAATATTGTCTGTGAGTATAACAGAAGTGATATGGCAGGCGAAATCCTGAGAAAAATCCAATCAGGAAGTGACTTATTTTGAAACCCTTGTCTTTCTATGCATCCCTATTGCCCAATGAAAGGGATATCAACCAGATTCCTTTTTCTTTGGCTTCCATAAGGTGTCTGCAGCCTTTAGACGTAGTTTCAGGCCTTTATTTTGAAGAATGAGCGTAAACGTCCACATTGCGTAACTGGTCAGTTATTGGCTCTCAGTGTGATTTTTGCGCAAAACAGAGAGGTAGCCATTTTTCTTCCCAGTCCTAGTGAAAAGCCAACTGTCCCGGTTGATATATTATCGAATAGATATTTGAAAAACACCTTGAGGATTGATTATAAAAAATGTTTGCCATGTTTCTGTCGATATTATGGATATAATTTGGAATTTTTGTCTGCGTTGTCGTGACCGCTATTTCCGGTGGATTCCTGGGCATAACGTACCAAACTAACGGAGGTATTTGGATATAAAAAATATCTTTATGGAACAAAAGGAACATTTGCTGTCTAACTGGGGCTAGGGGGCAGCATATTCACTTTTGGATGAAAGGCGTGCCCAGAGTAAACTGCCTCCTACTCTTTCACAGATGGGAATATATGCATGTTATTACGAATGGTGGATAGAAAACACTCTGAAGTTTCTAAAACTGTTTGAATTATGTATGTCAGTATAACATAACTCATATGGCAGACAAAAACCTGAGAAGAAATCCAAACAGGAAGTGAGAACTCAATTTTGAAAACAGTGCCATTTGATGTCCATGTTAGATATGGATGAGCATGCACTTCCTAGGGCTTCCACAAGATGTCACCGTCTTTAGATTCTGGTTGTATGATTCTACTATGAAGGAGGGGCTCATAATAGCTCTTTGAGTGGGTGGTCTGACAGAAAGCCTCGGTCTCATTACGCACTCACGAGAGAGTGTTCTTCGGGTCCAATGCGTTTCTTCAGACAATGAAATTCTCCGGTTGGAACCTTATTGATGATTAATGTTTAAAACATCCTAAATATGGATTGCATACATCATTAGACTTGTTTCTACGACCTGTAACGGAACTTTTTGAGTTTTTGTCTGGAGGAATTGCTCGTGCTTTTTGAGGATTGAATGCTGGGCTGAACAAGCTAACAACAAGTGGCTAAATGGTGGGTTTTATGGAACTTTATGGAACAAATCAGTCATTTATTGTCGAACTGGGATTCCTGGAAGTGCCTTCTGATGAAGACATTCAAAGGTAAGTGAATATTTATAGTGTTTTTTTGTAGCTTGTTGACGCCAAAATGGCGGCCATTTCTTTGGGCTCTGAGCGCCGTTCTCAGATTATTCTTTTTCCGTAAAGCTTTTTTGAAATCTGACACAGCGGTTGCATAGAGGATACCTGTATCTTTAATTCTGTGAATAACACTTGCATCTTTTATGTTTATTGTGAGTATTTCTGCAAAATCACCGGATGTTTTGGAATCAAAACATTACTGCACATAACGCGCCAATGTAAACTGAGATTTTTATATATATATATATATATATATATATATATATATATGCACATTATTGAACAAAACACACAATACATGTATAACATGATGTCCTATGAGTGTCATCTGATGGAGATAATCAAAGGTTAGTGATTAATTTAATCTATATTTCTGCTTTTGTGACTGAAAAATGGCTGTGTGTTTTTGAAAATGGTGGTCATCTAACATAAATATATGTTGTGTTTTCGCTGTAAAACATTTTAAAAATCGGACACGATGGGTAGAATGTGTTCTCTTTAGGGAACTCCTTGCCATAACAAGATAACTGGGAGTCTCGTGAGTGAAAACATCCGAAGCTCATCAAAGGTAAACGATTCATTTGATTGCTTTTCTGATTTTCGTGACCAAGTTACCTCCCGCTAGGTGTACATAATGTTTTGCTAGTATATCGATAAACTTACACAAACGCTTGTATTGTTTTCGCTGTAAAGCATAATTTCAAAATCCGGGATGGGTGGGTTCAATTAACAGCAGGCTTTTGTATTTGAGAAGAGAATACTTATGTAAATGTGATATTTCAGTTTTTTTATTTAAAAAAAACAAACATTTTAATGCAAAAAATATCTAAAGTCCTGTTTCTGCATTGTCATTATGGGGTATTGTGTGTAGATCGACGAGGGACAAAGATCAAGGGGTCTGAATACTTTCCGAATGCACTCTCTCTTCCTCCCCCTCTATGGAGAGGAGTCAGTGGTCTGGGTGCCACCTGGGCTTTTCCCCTGCCTAGGGGAGTCGGGGCTAGGATTAGTCTCTGGTGTCAGTCCCTGGCCTGGAGGTCTTGTCTGGTGGTCTGGAGGTGTGGGGATCTGGTGGTGTGGAGGTCTGGAGGTGTGGAGGTCTGGTGGTGTGGAGGTCTAATTGGGTGTTAATCCCTTGGTTGGAGGTCTGATTCCCTGCGGTGGAGTTGCAGGTTGATCTGATGCTGGTTGTCAATACACTCCTTCAGCTTGTCCTCTGTCAGAGTCAGCCTCTGTTCAAGGATGGCCACAGTCTGCAGGGAGGGAGGGAGGGGAAAATACAAGATAAAAGGAGAAGAGATGGGGAGGGAGGGAGGGAGGGAGGGAGGGAGGGAGGAGGGAGAGGAGGAGAGTTATAACAACACAGCGTCAGATAAATGTGTAAATGTGTCTCCTAATTCAGCTCTCAGACAGATGTCGGTCTATCCTCCTCGCTGACAATCTGCTGATTATGACAGAGAGAGGAATCCGAATCTATCCGTTCTCTATGGCTGCAGACAGAAGCATACAGACACAAGACCCTGTTTTAGCGGGTCCACAGCCCAGATTAAAAGACCCCTGTATTTATTGTGCCAAGTTAACGCCCCCACTTTCCCTTCCCTCCCCAGCTGTGCCAGGCTGAGCTGACACAGTCAGTGGTTGACCCCATTGCCCAGTTCTCCGCAGACCAACTGATCCCCTGGATGCTCCCTGCACCCTTCATACTGGACATGGCAGATTGGTGGTTTGGTTGTGTTTCAATGATGCTGAGATCAACCGTCGTCTCACGTCAGATACAAACTACAAGACTCTTGTACTGTACTGATAGTTGATGGTAACAGGTCTGGGCGTTAGAATGACACCATCTATCTGTTGAAAATGAAGGATGCTAGACCCGTATAAGAAAAACCCGCAGACGCTACCCTCCAGGAATGGAGTTTGACACCCCTGCTTAACAGGTCTGGGCGTTAGAATGACACCATCTATCTGTTGAAAATGAAGGATGCTAGACCCGTATAAGAAAAACCCGCAGACGCTACCCTCCAGGAATGGAGTTTGACACCCCTGCTTAACAGGTCTGGGCGTTAGAATGACACCATCTATCTGTTGAAAATGAAGGATGCTAGACCCGTATAAGAAAAACCCGCAGACGCTACCCTCCAGGAATGGAGTTTGACACCCCTGCTGTAACAGGTCTGGGCGTTAGAATGACCCGCAGACGCTACCCTCCAGGAATGGAGTTTGACACCCCTGCTGTAACAGGTCTGGGCGTTAGAATGACCCGCAGACGCTACCCTCCAGGAATGGAGTTTGACACCCCTGCTGTAACAGGTCTGGGCGTTAGAATGACACGCAGACGCTACCCTCCAGGAATGGAGTTTGACACCCCTGCTGTAACAGTATAAACTGGGGAAGTTGTTCTTTGGTCTTCAACCACATAGGAGACTTATACGGGTCTATAGCATCTTTCACTTTCAACAGATAGATGGTGTCATTCTAACGCCCAGACCTGTTAAGCAGGGGTGTCAAACTCCATTCCTGGAGGGTAGCGTCTGCGGGTTTTTGCTCCTCCCCTGTACTTGATTGATCAATTAAAAGTAATTAATTAGTTAGGAACTCTCCTCACCTGGTTGTCAAGGTCTTAATTGGTTAGTTAGGAACTCCCCTCACCTGGTTGTCTAGGTCTTAATGGATTAGTTAGGAACTCCCCTCACCTGGTTGTCTAGGTCTTAATTGATTAGTTAGGAACTCCCCTCACCTGGTTGTCAAGGTCTTAATGGATTAGTTAGGAACTCCCCTCACCTGGTTGTCAAGGTCTTAATGGATTAGTTAGGAACTCCCCTCACCTGGTTGTCTAGGTCTTAATTGATTAGTTAGGAACTCCCCTCACCTGGTTGTCTAGGTCTTAATTGATTAGTTAGGAACTCCCCTCACCTGGTTGTCAAGGTCTTAATGGATTAGTTAGGAACTCCCCTCACCTGGTTGTCAAGGTTTAAATGGATTAGTTAGGAACTCCCCTCACCTGGTTGTCAAGGTCTTAATGGATTAGTTAGGAACTCCCCTCACCTGGTTGTCAAGGTCTTAATGGATTAGTTAGGAACTCCCCTCACCTGGTTGTCTAGGTCTTAATGGATTAGTTAGGAACTCCCCTCACCTGGTTGTCTAGGTCTTAATGGATTAGTTAGGAACTCCCCTCACCTGGTTGTCAAGGTCTTAATTGAACACAAATTGAAAGGAAATAACAACAACCAGCAAACTCCCGACTGTCCAGGGACTGAATTTGACAACCTGATATCCATCTTTCCTAACCTGCACATCCATTTAGCCTGCTGTGTTTTCTGGACATGTTTTGAACATTGAAATACTCTGCTTGGCTCAGTATTGTTTTGGTATTTCAAATGGACTGAAGAGGCATACGTCCTACTTTGATAGACATACTTCAGGTGAGTTATCTAGATTACATAGATTATAACTCTGATAAAACATGTGTAGGCCTATATTTTCCCTATAGTTGATGTCAATAGTTGGTTGATTCAACCAAAGTATATTTAGTTCACTACTTTTGACCAGGGGTCTGATACAACAAGTCTGAGCTGAGGCAGGGACACAGAGAGAAAGACAGGAGGATAATGGAGAGGCTGATGCAGGGACACAGAGAGAAAGACAGGAGGATAATGGAGAGGCTGAGGCAGGGACACAGTGAGAAAGACAGGAGGATAATGGAGAGGCTGAGGCAGGGACACAGAGAGAAAGACAGGAGGATAATGGAGAGGCTGAGGCAGGGACACAGAGAGAAAGACAGGAGGATAATGGAGAGGCTGAGGCAGGGACACAGAGAGAAAGACAGGAGGATAATGGAGAGGCTGATGCAGGGACACACAGAGAAAGACAGGAGGATAATGGAGAGGCTGAGGCAGGGACACAGAGAGAAAGACAGGAGGATAATGGAGAGGCTGAGGCAGGGACACAGTGAGAAAGACAGGAGGATAATGGAGAGGCTGAGGCAGGGACACAGAGAGAAAGACAGGAGGATAATGGAGAGGCTGAGGCAGGGACACAGAGAGAAAGACAGGAGGATAATGGAGAGGCTGAGGCAGGGACACAGAGAGAAAGACAGGAGGATAATGGAGAGGCTGAGGCAGGGACACAGAGAGAAAGACAGGAGGATAATGGAGAGGCTGGGGCAGGGACACAGTGAGAAATACAGGAGGATAATGGAGAGGCTGGGGCAGGGACACAGAGAGAAAGAGAAGAGGGAAAAAGAGGGAGAGAGCTTACAGAGAGGAGAAGGAAAGAAAAAGGAGAAGAGATTTACGGAGAGGAGATTTAAAGGGAGGAGATTTACGGAGAGGAGATTTACGGAGAGGAGATTTACGGAGAGGAGATTTAAGGAGAGGAGATTTAAGGAGAGGAGATTTACGGAGAGGAGATTTACGGAGAGGAGATTTACGGAGAGGAGATTTAAGGAGAGGAGATTTAAGGAGAGGAGATTTAAGGAGAGGAGATTTAAGCAGAGGAGCTTTAAGGAGAGGAGATTTAAGGAGAGGAGATTTAAGGAGAGGAGATTTAAGCAGAGGAGCTTTAAGGAGAGGAGATTTACGGAGAGGAGATTTAAAGGGAGGAGATTTAAGGAGAGGAGATTTACGGAGAGGAGATTTAAAGGGAGGAGATTTAAGGAGAGGAGATTTACGGAGAGGAGATTTACGGAGAGGAGATTTACGGAGAGGAGATTTACGGAGAGGAGATTTAAGGAGAGGAGATTTAAGCAGAGGAGCTTTAAGGAGAGGAGCTTTACGGAGAGGAGATTTAAAGGGAGGAGATTTAAGGAGAGGAGATTTAAGGAGAGGAGATTTACGGAGAGGAGATTTAAGGAGAGGAGATTTAAGGAGAGGAGATTTACGGAGAGGAGATTTAAGGAGAGGAGATTTACGGAGAGGAGATTTACGGAGAGGAGATTTACGGAGAGGAGATTTACGGAGAGGAGATTTAAGGAGAGGAGATTTAAGGAGAGGAGATTTAAGGAGAGGAGATTTAAGGAGAGGAGATTTACGGAGAGGAGATTTAAGGAGAGGAGATTTACGGAGAGGAGATTTAAGGAGAGGAGATTTACGGAGAGGAGATTTAAGGAGAGGAGATTTACGGAGAGGAGATTTAAGGAGAGGAGATTTAAGCAGAGGAGATTTAAGGAGAGGAGCTTTAAGGAGAGGAGATTTAAGGAGAGGAGATTTAAGGAGAGGAGATTTAAGGAGAGGAGCTTTAAGCAGAGGAGCTTTAAGGAGAGGAGATTTAAGGAGAGGAGATTTAAGGAGAGGAGATTTAAAGGGAGGAGATTTAAGGAGAGGAGATTTACGGAGAGGAGATTTAAAGGGAGGAGATTTAAGGAGAGGAGATTTACGGAGAGGAGATTTAAAGGGAGGAGATTTAAGGAGAGGAGATTTACGGAGAGGAGATTTACGGAGAGGAGATTTACGGAGAGGAGATTTACGGAGAGGAGATTTACGGAGAGGAGATTTAAGGAGAGGATATTTAAGGAGAGGAGATTTAAGCAGAGGAGCTTTAAGGAGAGGAGATTTAAGGAGAGGAGATTTAAGGAGAGGAGATTTAAGGAGAGGAGATTTAAGGAGAGGAGATTTAAGCAGAGGAGCTTTAAGGAGAGGATATTTAAGGAGAGGAGATTTAAGGAGAGGAGATTTAAAGGGAGGAGATTTAAGGAGAGGAGATTTACGGAGAGGAGATTTAAAGGGAGGAGATTTAAGGAGAGGAGATTTACGGAGAGGAGATTTAAAGGGAGGAGATTTAAGGAGAGGAGATTTACGGAGAGGAGATTTACGGAGAGGAGATTTACGGAGAGGAGATTTACGGAGAGGAGATTTAAGCAGAGGAGCTTTAAGGAGAGGAGCTTTAAGGAGAGGAGCTTTACGGAGAGGAGATTTAAGGAGAGGAGATTTACGGAGAGGAGATTTAAAGGGAGGAGATTTAAGGAGAGGAGATTTACGGAGAGGAGATTTAAAGGGAGGAGATTTAAGGAGAGGAGATTTACGGAGAGGAGATTTACGGAGAGGAGATTTACGGAGAGGAGATTTAATGAGAGGAGATTTACGGAGAGGAGATTTACGGAGAGGAGATTTACGGAGAGGAGATTTACGGAGAGGAAATTTAAGGAGAGGAGATTTAAGGAGAGGAGATTTACGGAGAGGAGATTTAAGGAGAGGAGATTTAAGGAGAGGAGATTTACGGAGAGGAGATTTAAGGAGAGGAGATTTACGGAGAGGAGATTTACGGAGAGGAGATTTACGGAGAGGAGATTTACGGAGAGGAAATTTAAGGAGAGGAGATTTAAGGAGAGGAGATTTACGGAGAGGAGATTTAAGGAGAGGAGATTTAAGGAGAGGAGATTTACGGAGAGGAGATTTAAGGAGAGGAGATTTACGGAGAGGAGATTTACGGAGAGGAGATTTAAGGAGAGGAGATTTACGGAGAGGAGATTTACGGAGAGGAGATTTAAGGAGAGGAGATTTACGGAGAGGAGATTTACGGAGAGGAGATTTAAGGAGAGGAGATTTACGGAGAGGAGATTTACGGAGAGGAGATTTACGGAGAGGAGATTTAAGGAGAGGAGATTTACGGAGAGGAGATTTACGGAGAGGAGATTTACGGAGAGGAGATTTACGGAGAGGAGATTTACGGAGAGGAGATTTACGGAGAGGAGATTTACGGAGAGGAGATTTAAGGAGAGGAGATTTACGGAGAGGAGATTTAAGGAGAGGAGATTTAAGGAGAGGAGATTTAAGGAGAGGAGATTTACGGAGAGGAGATTTACGGAGAGGAGATTTAAGGAGAGGAGATTTACGGAGAGGAGGAGGAGAAGAAGAGAGGTATTAGCTTGTTTCAAACAACAACAGGAAGTTGTTTCTGTCCAGTATTTCCAGTATTTCTGTCCAGTAGGTGTAACAATCAAAAACCCTTCAGAGGAAACTGAATTAGCTGATAAAAGAACCAAACGCAATAAGAGCCGCTCAGAGAGAGCCTGTGTCTGTGTCCCAAAATGACACCCTATTCTCTATGTAGTGCACTACTTTTGACCAGAGCCCTCATAGGGATCAGGTTGCCATTTGGACACACTTATCTGTCTGAGCAGTACAGTCTGTCCTGAACGTGTTTTTCTAAAATAAAGCACAAAGAGAAATGTGCTTAACATGTCAAAGTAGAGACGTTAGTCTGTCAATCTGATGGAAAGAGGTGTTGTGTAAGATGTAAGCACGCTGATGGCAACGCACTGCTGGGGTAGAGTTTCCGGCTGAGAGAAAAGTAGCCAACACGAGGAGGAGATGTTTAGCGGTTAAACGAGGACATGGGGGTCTTCACAGGAAATTCAGAAGAGGAAAATTACGACAAATTAGGTATTGACTCGTCAACGTCAATGATTTCTCAATGAATAGAGGATTATGTCAGTCAGAGGAACAGGACTTCCTGGTGAATCAGGAGAAACAGGATGTTTGGGTCTGGAGGAGCAGCAACAGATGCTGTATCTTCATTTGATCATTCTGTTGTTCCAGGAATTTTCCTGGAAATTTTAACTTGTAGTGTATTCAAGGTTTTAAAAAGGATTTTTAAAGGTTGTAAATAACATTTTAAAATGTTACGACTTGATTTGACCAATAAAACATTTATCAACCCCTACATAAAAAATGTCAATTATAATCTACATAACAATTCACATTTCCCGTTGCTGAAGGACCCAGTTTTCCTTGAGAAACTGGGTTAAATTAAGATAGGGCATATGTAGGTCATCTGAGGTCCGGGTTAGGTTAGGTCAGGACAGGGTCACTAGCTGAGAAGAGGTTAAGGTTAGGCCAGGACAGGGTCACTAGCTGAGAAGAGGTTAAGGTTAGGCCAGGACAGGGTCACTAGCTGAGAAGAGAGGTTAAGGTTAGGCCAGGACAGGGTCACTAGCTGAGAAGAGGTTAAGGTTAGGTTAGGTCAGGACAGGGTCACTAGCTGAGAAGAGGTTAAGGTTAGGCCAGGACAGGGTCACTAGCTGAGAAGAGGTTAAGGTTAGGTCAGGACAGGGTCACTAGCTGAGAAGAGGTTAAGGTTAGGCCAGGACAGGGTCACTAGCTGAGAAGAGGTTAAGGTTAGGTCAGGATAGGGTCCCTAGCTGAGAAGAGGTTAAGGTTAGGTCAGGATATGGTCACTAGCTGAGAAGAGGTTAAGGTTAGGTCAGGATAGGGTCCCTAGCTGAGAAGAGGTTACGGTTAGGTCAGGACAGGACAGGGTCACTAGCTGAGAAGAGGTTAAGGTTAGGTCAGGACAGGGTCACTAGCTGAGAAGAGGTTAAGGTTAGGTCAGGATAGGGTCACATCAATAATTAACATCAATAAGGAATCATAGCTTTCACCTGGATTCACCTGGTAAGTCTCTGTCATGGAAAGAGCAGGTGTTCCTAATGTTTTGTACAGTCAGTGTATGTTGTGAATATCACAGAGAGCGAGTGACAGAATGAACCTCTGTTTGTAGCTCAGTGTGTGTGTTAGGGATGGGCATCGTTATTTGAATATTCTGAACGGAATATTCGTTTTTTGAAAAAGAAAAATGAATGTAGCTTTATTTGAATAAAAATGATGCCTGTAAAATGAAATGATCTATGTTGACACTGCTACACCCCAGGGTTGAAGTTGTTTTACACAGTCGGGGTGTCAACTTACTGGTGAGAGTTAGAATAGTGGGTGTAAGCAAACCATTTGGTTGTACATCAGCAGTTGTTTTCTCTTGTAGTAATGGGCCGGGCAGGCAGTACCTCCCGGGGCGGTGCCCAGGGGACCGTACCTCCCGGCAGGGGACCTTACCTCCCGGGGCGGTCCCCATTGATTCTGTTAGTCATTCTCACTCAGATATCATATTAAAATGGCTTAAGTCATGGAAATGTGTAGAATTGCAAGAAATTCAATTTTTAAAACTGATTTTTTTCCCTCTCATGGCGAAATGTGTAGAACTGCAAAAATAAAAAACGTAATTTAAAAACGGCAATATTTGCTCTACTCCCCATGTGTAGAATTGCAGGAAATTAACTTAAAACATACATTTTTTTTTTCTCTCCGCCAGTAAAAAAAAATGTCGCCCAGTTGGTGGTGGAGCCCCCGCAACCAAGTCTCGCTTAGGACCCCCAAAAGGCTAGAGCCCTGGCCTCTAAGTAATAAGAGCCTTTTGTTTTCCCCACCTCAGTGTTTATAGAATGAAGAGCAGAACATCTTTCCAGAAAACAATCCCTTCGTTGGATGTTTAGAACCACAGCAATAGTATAGTCAGTTCTGTTCAACCCGTCGGTTTTCCACTACGTATCTGTCCAAACCCAGCCATCATGAATACGCACGTACACAGAGTAAAAAGCAGGGACAGACTCGGTATGGGAATTTGACATTTTGGACTGTTCCAGTACTCACATTTTTTTTTTTTTTTGAGTACTCGAATCAAGAACACAAGGTCTGCACTGTGCATTTATCTTTACGCCAAAACATCACAACAATAACCCTTTGTATTAGAACCATTACAGATAACAAATCACAATTGCTACAGCGCCTTGCAAAATTATTCATACCCCTTGGCGTTTTTCCTAGTTTGTTGCATCAATTTAAAATAGATTTTTAATTGGATATCATGTAATGGACATATACACAAAATAGTCCAAATTGGTGAAGTGAAATGAAAAAATAACTTAAAAATTTAAAAATCAAAAATTAAATGATGCGCGCAAATGTTATTTATTTTTTATAATGGAATGAGTATATGGATTCACCCCTTTGCTATGAAGCCCCTAAATAAGTTCTGGTGCAACCAATTACCTTTGGTGGTGGCATCATCATGCTGTAGGGATGTTTTTCACCGGCAGGGAAACTGGTCAGAATTGAAGGAATGATGAATGCCGCTAAATACAGGGAAATTCTTGAGGGAAACCTGTTTCAGTCTTCCAGAGATTTGAGACTGGGACGGAGGTTCACCTTCCAGCAGGACAATGACCATAAGCATACTGCTAAAGCAACACTCTAGTGGTTTAAGGGGAAACATTTAAATGTCTTGGAATGGCCTGGTCAAAGGCCAGACCTCAATCCAATTGAGAATCTGTGGTATGACTTAAAGATCGCTGTACACAAGCGCAACCCATCCAACTTGAAGGAGCAGTTTTTCCTTGAAGAAGGGGCAAAAATCCCAGTGGCTAGATGTTCCAAGCTTATATAAACATACCCCAAGAGACTTGCAGCTGTAATTTGCCCAATTTTTCAGTTTTTGATATGTTAAAAAAGTTTCAAATATCCAATAAATGTCGTTCCACTTCATGATTGTGTCCCACTTGTTGTTGATTCTTCACAAAAAAAATACAGTTTTATATCTTTATGTTTGAAGCCTGAAATGTGGCAAAAGGTCGCAAAGTTCAAGGGGGCCGAATACTTTCGCAAGGCACTGTATATATATATATATACACAATATAATAATACAGGACCAGTCAAACGTTTGGACACACGTACTTTCTTTATTTGTACTATTTTCTACATTGTAGAATAACAGTGAAGACATCAAAACTACGAAATAACAAATATGGAATCATGTGGTAACCAAAAAAGTGTTAAATAAAAATATATGTGAGGTTCCTCAAATATAAAATATAAAGTTCAAAGTCCTTGAAATGTTCCGGATTGACTGACCTTCATGTTTTAAAGTAGTGACGGACTGTCATTTCTCTTTGCTTATTTCAGCTGTTCTTGCCATAATACGGACTTGGTCTTCTACCAAATAGGGCTATCTTCTGCATACCACCCTACTTTGTCACAACACAACTGATTGGCTCAAAGAAATTCCACATTAACTTTTAACAAGGCACACCTGTTAATTGAAATGCATTCCAGGTGACTACTTCATGAAGCTGGTTGAGAGAATGCCGAGAGAATGCCAAGAGTGTGTAAAGCTGTCATCAAGGCAAAGGGGGGCTACTTTGAAGAATCTCAAATATAACATTTTCTTTGATTTGTTTCACACTTTTTTGGTTACTACATGATTCCATATGTGTTATTTCATAGCTGTGATGTCTTCACTATTATTCTACAATGTAGAAAATAGTAAAAAATAAAGAAAAACCCTGGAATGAACATTTAACTGGTACTGTACAGTCATTTCGATTTCATTTATTCTGGCTGTTCTTTACAATTATCTAAATGGACAATTCCACATTGAACACTGAATGGCGATGAATTACGGACACAACATCTGTCTGTTGAGCAGTCCTAGGCTTGATGATTCTGAAGAAAAAATGTGCTCAGTCTTTATCAAACTAATGCTTTTGCATATGTTCAGAGTGGAACCTGTCTATGTTAAGGGGGGGGGGGTTATAGCCTAGCACTAGCGCTAACCAATTCTAAATGGCACTAGCTGTTTGAAAAGTGGCTTAAGCGAGAGAGAAAAAAAAATAGACTGGAAGAAATTATTCTAAAACTACAGCTTGCTGTTGGAACATATTTTGCTTCAATCAACAAGTCTATTTCGAATTTGTGATAAAAATAAATAAAATAAAATAAAAAATGTCAGCATTAGGGCAAGGAATGTAAAGCTTGTGTATCCCATCAGTTCAATTATTATTTGTTGTCCCTTGCAAAAGGAACACTGGAGTGAAAGTAAATTACCGTTGTCTTCAAGACTAGATTTCATCCATTTGGACAACCACAAAGCACATTATTATGATATATTTGTTGATGTTGTTACGAAACAGAGACAGAGACAGAGTTAGGAACAGGGACAGAGTTAGGAACAGGGACAGAGACAGAGTGAGCAGTAAACAGTTTTTAATTTCCTGATCCTCCCCCGGGGCACTGAGAGAGATGGGTCTCCATAACATCTGCTAATATTTCATGCTAGAGAGGAGAGGAGGATATTGTATTTCTGTCCTCTGAGTGTGCTTTTCCAATCAATATCCCCCGCTCTTATCTAACCCATCTCAGCGCTGGAGAACTCTCCTCTCAGCCCAACCGGGCTACGTACCAAATTGCAGCCTTTTCTCTACAAACAGGCCCATGGGCTTTGGACAAAAGGGGTGCACTATATAGGGAATAGGGCTTTGGTCAAAAGTAGTGCACTATGTAGGGAATAGGATGCCAGTAGAGACGCAATACGTATTTTTCTATAACGTAGCTACTGGGTCATAACAAAAGAAAGATGTGGTAATTGTATACAGGCGAGGGCCTATACTTTACACATTTAGTGGATATACTATCTTTTAAAGGTCCCAAAATAGAATGGTCGTTTGATTGTCCTCTCCCCAACACAATATACTGTATGTGCTGTTGCCCACAGCAGGGGGTATGTATGCTAGGTGTGAGTCTTGGACATGGAGCTGGGCATCATTTGACGCCAGATACTGTTTTGTATTATATAAATGCATACACACCACACCTGCTCGTCAAACATTTGAGATCTGAATGTTACTCTCCACAGTGGAGATATGAATGTTACTCTCCACAGTGGAGATATGAATGTTACGCTCCACAGTGGAGATCTGAATGTTACGCTCCACAGTGGAGATCTGAATGTTACGCTCCACAGTGGAGATCTGAATGTTACGCTCCACAGTGGAGATCTGAATGTTACGCTCCACAGTGAGAGAATCCACAGTGGAGAATGAATGTTACGCTCCACAGTGGAGATCTGAATGTTACGCTCCACAGTGGAGATCTGAATGTTACGCTCCACAGTGGAGATCTGAATGTTACGCTCCACAGTGGAGATCTGAATGTTACGCTCCACAGTGGAGATCTGAATGTTACGCTCCACAGTGGAGATCTGAATGTTACGCTCCACAGTGGAGATCTGAATGTTACAGTGGAGATCTCCACAGTGGAGATCTGAATGTTACGCTCCACAGTGATCTACGCTCCACAGTGGAGATCTGAATGTTACGCTCCACAGTGGAGATCTGAATGTTACGCTCCACAGTGGAGATCTGAATGTTACGCTCCACAGTGGAGATCTGAATGTTACGCTCCACAGTGGAGATCTGAATGTTACGCTCCACAGTGGAGATCTGAATGTTACGCTCCACAGTGGAGATCTGAATGTTACGCTCCACAGTGGAGATCTGAATGTTACGCTCCACAGTGGAGATCTGAATCCACAGTGGAGTTGAATGTTACGCTCCTGAATGTTACGCTCCACAGTGGAGATCTGAATGTTACGCTCCACAGTGGAGATCTGAATGTTACAGTGGAGATCTGAATGGATGATCAGTGGAGATCTGAATGTTACGCTCCACAGTGGAGATCTGAATGTTTCCACAGTGGAGACGCTCCACAGTCCACAGTGGAGATCTGAATGTTACGCTCCACAGTGGAGATCTGAATGTTACGCTCCACAGTGGAGATCTGAATGTTACGCTCCACAGTGGAGATCTGAATGTTACGCTCCACAGTGGAGATCTGAATGTTACGCTCCACAGTGGAGATCACTCTCCACAGTGGAGATCTGAATGTTACGCTCCACAGTGGAGATCTGAATGTTACGCTCCACAGTGGAGATCTGAATGTTACGCTCCACAGTGGAGATCTGAATGTTACGCTCCACAGTGGAGATTGTTACGCTCCACACTCTCCACAGTGGAGATCAGTGGAGATCTGAATGTTACGCTCCACAGTGGAGAGTGGCTCCACAGTGGAGATCTGAATGTTACGCTCCACAGTGGAGATCTCCACAGTGGAGATCTGAATGTTACGCTCCACAGTGGAGATCTGAATGTTACTCTCCGCAGTGGAGATCTGAATGTTACTCTCCACAGTGGAGATCTGAATGTTACTCTCCACAGTGGAGATCTGAATGTTACTCTCCACAGTGGAGATCTGAATGTTACGCTCCACAGTGGAGATCTGAATGTTACTCTCCACAGTGGAGATCTGAATGTTACGCTCCACAGTGGAGATCTGAATGTTACGCTCCACAGTGGAGATCTGAATGTTACGCTCCACAGTGGAGATCTGAATGTTACTCTCCGCAGTGGAGATCTGAATGTTACTCTCCACAGTGGAGATCTGAATGTTACGCTCCACAGTGGAGATCTGAATGTTACTCTCCACAGTGGAGATGAAGCTCGCACAAAAGGTTAGCAAACAGACTCTAATTTCCACCCAGATGTTTGTTATATCAATAACTGCTGATATCCACATATCCCCAAACTGCAGCTTGTTATCTGAATGAGATTGGAAGGCTATATTTAACCTGGTGGGTTGGTTATCTGAATGAGATTGGAAGGCTATATTTAACCTGGTGGGTTGGTTATCTGAATGAGATTGGAAGGCTATATTCAACCTGGTGGGTTGGCGTATATAGAGCTGCTAAAGATCATGTTGACCCTGAGCTCTGTGAGTGTGTATGTGTGTACTAAGCAACAGAATCGAAATGACTTGTAGATTATGTTAAACTGATAAGATTCAGTCTCCATGAAATGACTCCTGTACTTCTGCTAGTTGTTTGGGCTCTAAAGCCAGGTTACTGTAAAACACTTGACAACTACTGAAGTAAAAAAAGGCCTTTGTATTTTCAGTTGAAGTCTGAAGTTTACATACACTTAGGTTGGAGTCATTAAAACTAGTTTACATACGCTTAGGTTGGAGTCATTAAAACTCGTTTACATACGCTTAGGTTGGAGTCATTAGAACTAGTTTACATACACTTAGGTTGGAGTCATTAAAACTTGTTTACATACACTTAGGTTGGAGTCATTAAAACTCGTTTTTAACCACTCCACAAATGTCTTGTTAACAAACTATAGTTTGGCAAGTCGGTTAGAACATCTACTTTGTGCCGGACACAATCCATTTTTCCAACAATTGTTTATAGATTATTTCACTTATAATTCACTGTATCACAATTCCACTGGGTCTAAGTTGACTGTGCCTTTAAACAGCTTGGAAAATTGTAGACCTCCACAAGTCTGGTTCAACCTTGGGAGCAATTTCCAAAAACCTGAAGGTACCACGTTCATCTGTACAAACAATAGTACGCAAGTATAAACACCATGGGACCACGCAGCCGTCATACCACTCAGGAAGGAGACACGTTCTGTCTCCTAGAGATGAACGTACTTTGGTGCGAAAAGTGCAAATCATCCCAGAACAACAGCAAAGGACCTGGTGAAGATGCTGGAAGAAACCGGTACAATAGTATCTACATCCCACAGTAAAACGTTATATCAACATAACCTGAAAGGCCGCTCTGCAAGGAAGAAGCCACTGCTCCAAAACCGCCATAAAAAAGCCAGACTACGGTTTGCAACTGCACATGGGGACAAAGATTGTACTTTTTGGAGAAATGTCCTCTGGTCTGATGAAACAAAAAAATAACTGATTGGCCATAATGAGTTTGGAGGAAAAATGGGGGGGCTTGCAAGCCGAAGAACACCATCCCAACCGTGAAGCACGGGGGTAGCAGCATCATTACATTTACATTTAAGTCATTTAGCAGATGTTGTGGGGGTGCTTTGCTGCAGGAGGGACTGGTGCACTTCACAAAATAGATGGCATCATGAGGTAGGAAAATTATGTGGATATATTGAAGCAACATCTCAAGTCATCAGTCAGGAAGTTAAAGCTTGGTCATAAATGGGTCTTTCAAATGGACAATGACCCCAAACATACTTGCAAAGTTGTGGCAAAATGGTTTAAGGACAACAAAGTCAAGGTATTGGAATGGTCATCACAAAGTTCGGACCTCAATCCTATAGAATATTTGTGGGCAGAACTGAAAAAGCGTGTGCGAGCAAGGTGGCCTACAAACCTGACTCAGTTACACCAGCTCTGTCACGAGGAATGGGCCAAAATTCGCCCAACTTATTTTGGGAAGCTTGTGGAAGGCTACCCAAAACGTTTGACCCAACTTAAACAATTTAAAGGCAATGCTACATAGTGCACTACTTCAGACCAGGACCCTATTCCCTATATAGTGCACTACTTTAGACCAGGACCCTATATAGTGCACTAGACCAGAGCCCTATTCCCTATATAGTACACTACTTTAGACCAGGACACAATTTGGAATGCTCTCACAGTCCTCTATTAAATATGTAAAAATGCCACATTACTCCCCAACTGTCACATAGACCAGCACCCATGATAATATACACACTGTAACACTCATTATCTCTATCTGTCATTATCTCTCAGAGTGACTGAGTGAAGCTAGCACAGCAGCTTCCAGTATTCAGGGTTCATATGGTTAATTATTCAACAGTGGTTGTGGAGCTTCTGGCTACAGCTTTACCCTGCATCCCAAATGGTGCACTATTCCCTATGTGGGTGCTGGTCTAAAAAGTAGTGCACTATATATGGAATAGGGTGCCATTTGGTACAACGTGCCTTACTGTAGTTTAAAAGAGCTGTAACATCGGGGATTCCAATTCTCAGAACTCCTGTTCTGTTCTGGCCATTATTAATCATTATCCAAAGAGGAAGCAGGATCTAGTCGCTGTGATGTAGTCAGTGATCACAGAATATGGAGTTATCCCTTATACTGAATATGCAACCGCAGCTGAAGGAGCAAACAGTATTCATTGATCTCCCCTTGTAACACATTCTCTCTCTCTCTCTCTCTCCAACCCAGACCACCCATACAACAACAAATTGCTTGTTTTAACAACAACAACAACAACAACATCTGAAATACTAGGTGTTAAATCTGGGAATGTATTATGGTGGATTAGGAATTTAAATAAATAAAATGTATTTATTAGAATTTAAATAAAATTATCCACAGCCATTGTTGCAACCCCTATTACCAGACTGTTCAACCTCTCTTTCATATCGTCCGACGAGATCCCTAAAGATTGGACAACGAATCAATGCTTAGATACCAGCCCGGCAGTTTGGGAAAATCTCTCCAGTTTGATTGAGACCGACAGAATCGTACATTCTGCTTGTGCTTCTCTTAACACCTTATCCCTTAACAATCTAAGCCTTGTCTAAGAGTCCAAGCCCCGTCTAAGAGTCCAAGACCCATCTAAGAGTCCAAGCTTGTTGTTGTTGAGGCAAGTCAAAGTTCAGTAGCCGATGTCTACACCACTTGGTTAACAGTAGGGGTGGGCAGTACAAACGGGATTCTTCAATGAAGTGTTTGCTGTTATTCAACGAGAGAGGAGAGAGAGCTCGGCCCTACTGAGAGGAGAGAGAGCTGGGCCCTACTGAGAGGACAGAGAGCTGGGCCCTACTGAGAGGACAGAGAGCTGGGCCCTACTGAGAGGACAGAGAGCTGGGCCCTACTGAGAGGACAGAGAGCTGGGCCCTACTGAGAGGACAGAGAGCTGGGCCCTACTGAGAGGACAGAGAGCTGGGCCCTACTGAGAGGACAGAGAGCTGGGCCCTACTGAGAGGACAGAGAGCTGGGCCCTGCTGAGAGGACAGAGAGCTGGGCCCTACTGAGAGGACAGAGAGCTGGGCCCTACTGAGAGGACAGAGAGCTGGGCCCTACTGAGAGGACAGAGAGCTGGGCCCTACTGAGAGGACAGAGAGCTAGGCCCTACTGAGAGGACAGAGAGCTGGGCCCTACTGAGAGGACAGAGAGCTGGGCCCTACTGAGAGGACAGAGAGCTGGGCCCTACTGAGAGGACAGAGAGCTGGGCCCTACTGAGAGGACAGAGAGCTGGGCCCTACTGAGAGGACAGAGAGCTGGGCCCTACTGAGAGGACAGAGAGCTGGGCCCTACTGAGAGGACAGAGAGCTAGGCCCTACTGAGAGGACAGAGAGCTAGGCCCTACTTAGAGGACAGAGAGCTAGGCCCTACTGAGAGGACAGAGAGCTGGAAACTACTGAGAGGACAGAGAGCTAGGCCCCACTGAGAGGACAGAGAGCTGGGCCCCGCTGAGAGGACAGAGAGCTGGGCCCTACTGAGAGGACAGAGAGCTGGGCCCTGCTGAGAGGACAGAGAGCTAGGCCCTACTGAGAGGACAGAGAGCTAGGCCCCACTGAGAGGACAGAGAGCTAGGCCCTACTGAGAGGACAGAGAGCTGGGCCCTACTGAGAGGACAGAGAGCTAGGCCCTACTGAGAGGACAGAGAGCTCGGCCCTACTGAGAGGACAGAGAGCTAGGCCCTACTGAGAGGATAGAGAGCTCGGCCCTACTGAGAGGATAGAGAGCTAGGCCCTACTGAGAGGACAGAGAGCTGGGCCCTACTGAGAGGATGGAGAGCTGGGCCCTACTGAGAGGATGGAGAGCTGGGCCCTACTGAGAGGACAGAGAGCTGGGCCCTACTGAGAGGACAGAGAGCTGGGCCCTACTGAGAGGAGAGAGAGCTAGGCCCTACTGAGAGGACAGAGAGCTGGAAACTACTGAGAGGACAGAGAGCTAGGCCCCACTGAGAGGACAGAGAGCTGGGCCCCACTGAGAGGACAGAGAGCTGGGCCCTACTGAGAGGACAGAGAGCTGGGCCCTGCTGAGAGGACAGAGAGCTGGGCCCTACTGAGAGGACAGAGAGCTAGGCCCTACTGAGAGGACAGAGAGCTAGGCCCTACTGAGAGGACAGAGAACTGGAAACTACTGAGAGGACAGAGAGCTGGGCCCTACTGAGAGGACAGAGAGCTGGGCCCTACTGAGAGGACAGAGAGCTGGGCCCTACTGAGAGGACAGAGAGCTAGGCCCTACTGAGAGGAGAGTGTGAATCAGCAACTAGGTTCTACTGAGGCCATGCCTTCCTCCTGGTTACTCCAACCTCGGCCAACAGCTCCGCACCCCCCGCAACTACTTACCCAAGCCTCCCCAGCTTCTCCTTTACACAAATCCAGATAGCAGATGTTCTGAAAGAGCTGCAACACCTGGACCCGTACAAATCAGATGGGCTTGACAATCTGGACCCTCTATTTCTGAAACTATCCGCCGCCATTGTCGCAACCCCTATTACCAGCCTGTTCAACCTCCCTTTCATATCGTCTGAGATCCCAAAGGATTGGAAAGCTGCCGCAGTCATCCCCCTCTTCAAAGGGGGAGACACCCTGGACCCAAACTGTTACAGACCTATATCCATCCTGCCCTGCCTATCAAAGGTCTTTTGAAAGTCTAGTCAACAAATAGATCACTGACCATCTCAAATCCCACCATACCTTCTCCGCTGTGCAATCTGGTTTCCGAGCCGGTCACGGGTGCACCTCAGCCACGCTCAAGGTACTAAACGATATCATGACCGCCATCGATAAAAGACAGTACTGTGCACCTGTAGCACGCGCTCCAGCAGGTGTATCTCACTGATCATCCCTAAAGCCAACACCTCATTTGACCGCCTTTCGTTCCAGTTCTCTGCTGCCTGTGACTGGAACGAATTGCAAAAATCGCTGAAGTTGGAGACTTTTATCTCCCTCACCAACTTCAA
The DNA here is from genome assembly GCF_023373465.1 of Oncorhynchus keta. Classification (NCBI taxonomy): domain Eukaryota; kingdom Metazoa; phylum Chordata; class Actinopteri; order Salmoniformes; family Salmonidae; genus Oncorhynchus; species Oncorhynchus keta. The sequence continues at coordinate 55,296,541 of NC_068441.1, forward strand.
ACATCTGCTATCTGAGCAGCTAACCGATCGCTGCAGCTGTACATAGTCTATCGGTAAATAGCCCACCCATTTTTACCTACCTCATCCCCATACTGTTTTTATTTATTTACTTTTCTGCTCTTTTGCACACCAGTATCTCTACCTGCACATGACCATCTGATAATTTATCACTCCAGTGTTAATCTGCTAAATTGTAATTATTCGCCTACCTCCTCATGCCTTTTGCACACATTGTATATAGACTATTTTTTTCTACTGTGTTATTGACTTGTTAATTGTTTACTCCATGTGTAACTCTGTGTTGTCTGCTCACACTGCTATGCTTTATCTTGGCCAGGTCGCAGTTGTAAATGAGAACTTGTTCTCAACTAGCCTACCTGGTTAAATAAAGGTGAAATAAAAATTTAAAAGAATAAACAATAAGTTATATTGAACTTGAGTATTCAAATACATATTTTTTTAACACAAGGCCAGAACATAATACAGTTTATAACAATGCCTAATTTACCATAACCATTACAGATAACACATCTGTAATATAAAATAGAATAAAATACTTATTTTTTCTCCAGGGTAATAAAACAAAATCTGTCTTTTCGATATACAGAAGCTGGTTGAGAGAGAGAGAGCCAAGAGCCGAGGCAAAGAGTGGCTATTTCGAACAATCTCAAATATGAAATATATTTTGATTTTGGGTTACTACATGATTCCATATGTGTTATTTCATAGTTTATACATCTTATATATTAGTTTATATATCTTATATATAGTTTATATATCTTATATATAGTTTATATATCTTATATATAGTTTATATATCTTATATATAGTTTATATATCTTATATATTAGTTTATATATCTTATATATAGTTTATATATCTTATATATAGTTTATATATCTTATATATAGTTTATATATCTTATATATAGTTTATATATCTTCACTATTATTCTACAATGTAGAAAATAGTTTTACAAATAAAGAAAAACCCTTGAATGAGAAGGTGTCCAAACTTTTGACTGGTACTGTATATTAATATACTGGTATTGTGTATCTCACTAGGTCAGGGGTATTTAAGTCTCCATATATCCACTAACTCCAATATATGCACGACATTGGTCATTTCCTTACGTGCCTGAGGGTGAAGTATGATCTCCGTTGGAAATGTAGAAAATAGTAAAATAAAGAAAGAGAAACCCTTGTAATGAGTCGTTGTGTCCAAACACTTGGTACTGTACAGACATTCGATTTCATTTATTCTGCCTGGTTTTGTTTTTTTGGAACGATCTGAATGGGACAATTCCACAACGCTGAACGGTGATGAGTTACGGCCACAACATCCGGGAAAAGGGAATTTAGCGAGAAGAACTGTGTGATGCTTGGTTTCTTTTTGTTGTTGTGTAAATGCACAACGTAGGACTATGGAACACTAGAGTCAAAAGCAAATTAACGTTGTCTTCAAGACACATTTTAAAAAATATATATATATATATTTAGCACACTCCACCAAATAGTTTTACAGTATTTTAGATGATTATTTATTTAATTTAATTATTTATTATTTTTTGTAAATCACAGCTGGTACATTGCTTGCTGCCTCCAGCCATTTGGTGATGATGCCCTGTTAGTTTCAACAGCTGGGTTTCCTTCCAATCTACGACAGATTTTCACGTGAATATTCTACAATCCGTATGAGATGTGTGTTTCCATCCAATTGACTTGTCGATTTTAAAAGGTTTGACGACAGAGTTTTTATACCCGTCCCTACGTCTGACACCCTACGTCCCTACGTCTGACACCCTACGTCCCTACGTCTGACACCCTACGTCCCTACGTCTGACACCCTACATCCCTACGTCTGCCACCCTACGTCCCTACGTCTGACACCCTACGTCCCTACGTCTGACACCCTACGTCCCTACGTCTGACACCCTACGTCCCTACGTCTGACACCCTACGTCCCTACGTCTGACACCCTACGTCCCTACGTCTGACACCCTACGTCCCTACGTCTGACACCCTACGTCCCTATGTCTGACACCCTACGTCCCTACGTCTGACACCCTACATCCCTACGTCTGACACCCTACATCCCTACGTCTGACACCCTACATCCCTACGTCTGACACCCTACATCCCTACGTCTGACACCCTACGTCTGACACCGGACTGTTTTGGTTTGTTTTGAAACGTCGTCTTTGTCACCCGAGAAAAAGTTTCAAATTTGTCTTATAGCGGCATTCATAATGTGGGGCGGCAGCGTAGCCTAGTGGTCAGAGCGTTGGACTAGTAACCGAAAGGTTGCAAGTTCAAATACCCGAGCTGACAAGGTACCCGTTCTGTAGGTTCTGCCCCTACAACAGGCAGTTAACCCACTTCCCAGGCAGTCATTGAAAATCCAGGCACTTGTCATTTTTTCTTAACTGACTTTCCTGGTTAAATAAATGTAAAATATGTCTGGTGTTCAACCTTCCCAAGTTCTCTCACGTCACCCCGCGTTTTATCTCCTGTCTCCACTGGCTTCCAGAGACCAGCAGATCCGTTTTATCAAGACCATGGTGCTCGCCTAACGGAGGGTAGAAAGCACCAGCACCTCCAGGCGTTTTATCATAACCCAAACAAGGGCACTGCGTTCATCCACCTCTGGCCTGCTCGCCTCCCTACCACTGAGGAAGTACAGTTCCGCCAGCCCAGTCAAAACTGTTTTATCATAATGGTGGAACAAACTCCCTCAACGAGGGCGGAGTCAAGACCACCTTCCAGAGACACCTTTTATCATAATTTAAGGAATACCTAGGATAGGATAAGTAATCCAGCTCACCCCCCTTTTATTTAATGCACTATTGTAAAGTGGTGTTCCACCAGTCAGAGGCGTTTTATCATTAATGTAATGTAACGCTCTGGATAAGAGACCAGCAAAGACGTTTTATCAAATGTAAATGTAAGTGTAAGTTCAAATACCTGAGCTGACAAGGTACAAAACTCTGTCGTTCTGCCCCTGAACGAGGCAGTTAACCCACTGTTCCTAGGCCGTCATTGAAAAGAAGAATTTTTTCTTAACTGACTTTCCTGGTTAAATAAATGTAAAATATGTGATGTAACGAGGGTAGAAAGACCAGCAGAGACGTTTTATCATAATGTAATGTAACGAGGGTAGAAAGACCAGCAGAGACGTTTTATCATAATGTAATGTAACGAGGGTAGAGAGACCAGCAGAGATGTTTTATCATAATGTGATGTAACGAGGGTAGAGAGACCAGCAGAGACGTTTTATCATAATGTGATGTAACGAGGGTAGAAAGACCAGCAGAGACGTTTTATCATAATGTGATGTAACGAGGGTAGAGAGACCAGCAGAGACGTTTTATCATAATGTAATGTAACGAGGGTAGAGAGACCAGCAGAGATGTTTTATCATAATGTGATGTAACGAGGGTAGAGAGACCAGCAGAGATGTTTTATCATAATGTGATGTAACGAGGGTAGAAAGACCAGCAGAGACGTTTTATCATAATGTGATGTAACGAGGGTAGAGAGACCAGCAGAGACGTTTTATCATAATGTGATGTAACGAGGGTAGAGAGACCAGCAGAGACGTTTTATCATAATGTGATGTAACGAGGGTAGAGAGACCAGCAGAGACGTTTTATCATAATGTGATGTAACGAGGGTAGAAAGACCAGCAGAGACGTTTTATCATAATGTAATGTAACGAGGGTAGAAAGACCAGCAGAGACGTTTTATCATAATGTGATGTAACGAGGGTAGAGAGACCAGCAGAGACGTTTTATCATAATGTAATGTAACGAGGGTAGAAAGACCAGCAGAGACGTTTTATCATAATGTAATGTAACGAGGGTAGAAAGACCAGCAGAGATGTTTTATCATAATGTGATATAACGAGGGTAGAGAGACCAGCAGAGACGTTTTATCATAATGTAATGTAACGAGGGTAGAAAGACCAGCAGAGATGTTTTATCATAATGTAATGTAACGAGGGTAGAAAGACCAGCAGAGACGTTTTATCATAATGTAATGTAACGAGGGTAGAGAGACCAGCAGAGACGTTTTATCATAATGTAATGTAACGAGGGTAGAGAGACCAGCAGAGACGTTTTATCATAATGTGATGTAACGAGGGTAGAGAGACCAGCAGAGATGTTTTATCATAATGTAATGTAACGAGGGTAGAAAGACCAGCA
>NC_068441.1:55305744-55348244 GCF_023373465.1 Oncorhynchus keta
TCTCCAGGTCTTGTCGGCCTCTCCAGGTCTTGTAGGTCTCTCCAGGTCTTGTAGGTCTCTCCAGGTCTTGTCGGTCTCTCCAGGACTTTGTCGGCCTCTCCGGGTCTTGTCGGCCTCTCCAGGTCTTGTCGGCCTCTCCAGGTCGGCCTCTCCAGGTCTTGTCGGCCTCTCCAGGTCGGCCTCTCCAGGTCATGTCGGCCTCTCCAGGTCTTGTTGGCCTCTCCAGGTCGTCCTCTCCAGGTCTTTGTCGGCCTCTCCAGGTCTTGTCGGCCTCTCCAGGTCTTGTCGGCCTCTCCAGGTCTTGTCGTCCTCTCCAGGTCTTGTCGGCCTCTCCAGGTCTTGTCGGCCTCTCCAGGTCTTTGTCGGCCTCTCCAGGTCGGCCTCTCCAGGTCTTGTCGGCCTCTCCAGGTCTTGTCGGTCTCTCCAGGTCGGCCTCTCCAGGTCTTTGTCGGCCTCTCCAGGTCGGCCTCTCCAGGTCTTGTCGGCCTCTCCAGGTCTTGTCGGCCTCTCCAGGTCGGCCTCTCCAGGTCTTGTCGGCCTCTCCAGGTCTTGTAGGTCTCTCCAGGTCGGCCTCTCCAGGTCTTTGTCGGCCTCTCCAGGTCGGCCTCTCCAGGTCTTGTCGGCCTCTCCAGGTCTTGTCGGCCTCTCCAGGTCTTGTAGGTCTCTCCAAGTCTTGTCGGCCTCTCCAGGACTTTGTCGGCCTCTCCAGGACTTGTCGGCCTCTCCAGGTCTTGTCGGCCTCTCCAGGTCTTGTCGGCCTCTCCAGGTCTTGTAGGTCTCTCCAGGTCTTGTAGGTCTCTCCAGGTCTTGTAGGTCTCTCCAGGTCTTGTCGGCCTCTCCAGGACTTTGTCGGCCTCTCCGGGTCTTGTCGGCCTCTCCAGGTCTTGTCGGTCTCTCCAGGTCTTGTAGGTCTCTCCAGGTCTTGTCGGCCTCTCCAGGTCTTTGTCGGCCTCTCCAGGACTTTGTCGGCCTCTCCAGGTCTTGTCGGCCTCTCCAGGACTTTGTCGGCCTCTCCAGGACTTTGTCGGCCTCTCCAGGTCTTGTCGGCCTCTCCAGGTCTTGTCGGCCTCTCCAGGTCTTGTCGGCCTCTCCAGGTCTTTTCGGCCTCTCCAGGTCTTGTCGGCCTCTCAAGGACTTTGTCGGCCTCTCCAGGTCTTGTAGGTCTCTCCAGGTCTTGTCGGCCTCTCCAGGACTTTGTAGGCCTCTCCAGGTCTTGTCAGCCTCTCCAGGTCTTGTCGGCCTCTCCAGGTCGGCCTCTCCAGGTCTTGTCGGCCTCTCCAGGTCTTGTAGGTCTCTCCAGGTCTTGTAGGTCTCTCCAGGTCTCGTCGCCCTCTCCAGGACTTTGTCGGCCTCTCCGGGTCTTGTCGGCCTCTCCAGGTCTTGTCGGCCTCTCCAGGTCGGCCTCTCCAGGTCTTGTCGGCCTCTCCAGGTCGGCCGCTCCAGGTCATGTCGGCCTCTCCAGGTCTTGTTGGCCTCTCCAGGTCTTGTCGGCCTCTCCAGGTCGTCCTCTCCAGGTCTTTGTCGGCCTCTCCAGGTCTTGTCGGCCTCTCCAGGTCTTGTCGGCCTCTCCAGGTCTTGTCGTCCTCTCCAGGTCTTGTCGGCCTCTCCAGGTCTTGTCGGCCTCTCCAGGTCTTTGTCGGCCTCTCCAGATCGGCCTCTCCAGGTCTTGTCGGCCTCTCCAGGTCTTGTAGGTCTCTCCAGGTCGGCCTCTCCAGGTCTTTGTCGGCCTCTCCAGGTCGGCCTCTCCAGGTCTTGTCGGCCTCTCCAGGTCTTGTCGGCCTCTCCAGGTCTTGTAGGTCTCTCCAGGTCGGCCTCTCCAGGTCTTTGTCGGCCTCTCCAGGTCGGCCTCTCCAGGTCTTGTCGGCCTCTCCAGGTCTTGTAGGTCTCTCCAAGTCTTGTCGGCCTCTCCAGGACTTTGTCGGCCTCTCCAGGACTTGTCGGCCTCTCCAAGTCTTGTCGGCCTCTCCAGGTCTTGTCGGCCTCTCCAGGTCTTGTCGGCCTCTCCAGGTCTTGTAGGTCTCTCCAGGTCTTGTAGGTCTCTCCAGGTCTTGTAGGTCTCTCCAGGACTTTGTCGGCCTCTCCGGGTCTTGTCGGCCTCTCCGGGTCTTGTCGGCCTCTCCGGGTCTTGTCGGCCTCTCCAGGTCTTGTCGGCCTCTCCAGGTCTTGTCGGCCTCTCCAGGTCTTGTCGGCCTCTCCAGGTCTTGTCGGCCTCTCCAGGTCTTGTCGGCCTCTCCAGGTCTTGTCGGCCTCTCCAGGTCGGCCTCTTCAGGTCTTGTCGGCCTCTCCAGGTCGGCCTCTTCAGGTCATGTCGGCCTCTCCAGGTCTTGTCGGCCTCTCCAGGTCTTGTAGGTCTCTCCAGGTCTTTGTCGGCCTCTCCAGGTCTTGTCGGCCTCTCCAGGTCTTGTCGGCCTCTCCAGGTCTTGTCGGCCTCTCCAGGTTTTTGTCGGCCTCTCCAGGTCGGCCTCTCCAGGTCTTGTCGGCCTCTCCAGGTCTTGTAGGTCTCTCCAGGTCGGCCTCTCCAGGTCTTTGTCGGCCTCTCCAGGTCGGCCTCTCCAGGTCTTGTCGGCCTCTCCAGGTCTTGTAGGTCTCTCCAGGTCGGCCTCTCCAGGTCTTTGTCGGCCTCTCCAGGTCGGCCTCTCCAGGTCTTGTCGGCCTCTCCAGGTCTTGTCGGCCTCTCCAGGTCGGCCTCTCCAGGTCTTGTCGGCCTCTCCAGGTCTTGTAGGTCTCTCCAGGTCGGCCTCTCCAGGTCTTTGTCGGCCTCTCCAGGTCGGCCTCTCCAGGTCGGCCTCTCCAGGTCGGCCTCTCCAGGTCTTGTCGGCCACTCCAGGTCGGCCTCTCCAGGTCTTGTCGGCCTCTCCAGGTCGGCCTCTCCAGGTCGGCCTCTCCAGGTCTTGTCGGCTTCTCCAGGTCTTTGTCGGCCTCTCCAGGTCTTTGTCGGCCTCTCCAGGTCGGCCTCTCCAGGTCTTGTCGGCCTCTCCAGGTCTTGTCGGCCTCTCCAGGTCGGCCTCTCCAGGTCGGCCTCTCCAGGTCGGCCTCTCCAGGTCGTCCTCTCCAGGTCTTTGTCGGCCTCTCCAGGTCTTTGTCGGCCTCTCCAGGTCGGCCTCTCCAGGTCTTTGTCGGCCTCTCCAGGTCTTGTCGGCCTCTCCAGGTCTTGTCGGCCTCTCCAGGTCGTCCTCTCCAGGTCTTGTAGGTCTCTCCGTATCTTGTCTGCCTCTCCAGGTCTTGTCGGCCTCTCCAGGTCTTGTCGGCCTCTCCAGGTCTTGTCGGCCTCTCCAGGTCGGCCTCTCCAGGTCTTGTCGGCCTCTCCAGGTCTTGCCTCTCCAGGTCGGCCTCTCCAGGTCGGCCTCTCCAGGTCTTGTCTGCCTCTCCAGGTCTTGTCGGCCTCTCCAGGTCTTGTCGGCCTCTCCAGGTCTTGTCGGCCTCTCCAGGTCTTGTCGGCCTCTCCAGGTCTTGTCGGCCTCTCCAGGTCTTGTAGGTCTCTCCGGATCTTGTCTGCCTCTCCAGGTCTCACACCCACTGTGAAATTTGGTGGAGGATCGGTGATGACCTGAGGGTGCTTCAGCACGGCTGGAATCGGGCAGATTTGTCCTTGTGAAGGACGTATGAATCAAGCAATGTACAAAAGGTTGTCCTGGAAGAAAACATGCTTCCTTCTGCTCTGACAATGTTCCCCAACTCTGAGGATTGTGTTTCTCCAGCAGGACAATGCGCCATGGCACACAGCCAGGTCAATCAAGGTGTGGATGGAGGACCACCAGATCAAGACCCTGTCATGGGACAATGCTCCATGCCACACAGCCTGGTCAATGTGGTGTGGATGGAGGACCACCAGATCAAGACCCTGTCATGGGACAATGCTCCATGCCACACAGCCAGGTCCATCAATGTGTGGCTGGAGGACCACCAGATCAAGACCCTGTCATGGGACAATGCTCCATGCCACACAGCCAGGTCAGTCAAGGTGTGGATGGAGGACCACCAGATCAAGACCCTGTCATGGGACAATGCTCCATGCCACACAGCCTGGTCAATCAAGGTGTGGATGGAGGACCACCAGATAAAGACCCTGTCATGGGACAATGCTCCATGCCACACAGCCTGGTCAATGTGGTGTGGATGGAGGACCACCAGATCAAGACCCTGTCATGGGACAATGCTCCATGCCACACAGCCAGGTCAGTCAAGGTGTGGATGGAGGACCACCAGATCAAGACCCTGTCATGGGACAATGCTCCATGCCACACAGCCAGGTCAGTCAAGGTGTGGATGGAGGACCACCAGATCAAGACCCTGTCATGGGACAATGCTCCGTGCCACACAGCCAGGTCCATCAATGTGTGGCTGGAGGACCACCAGATCAAGACCCTGTCATGGGACAATGCTCCATGCCACACAGCCAGGTCCATCAAGGTGTGGATGGAGGACCACCAGATCAAGACCCTGTCATAACCAGCCCAATCTCCAGACCTGAACCCGACTGAAAACCTCTGGAATGGGATCAAGAGGAAGATGAGTGGTCACAAGCCAACAAACAAAGCCGAGTTAGTTTACTTTTTTGCACCAGGAGTGGCATAAAGTCACCCAACATCAAGACTGGCAGAGAGCATGCCAAGACGCATGAAAGCTGGCATTGAAAATCAGGGTTATTCCACCAAATATTTTTTTCTGAACTCCTCCTAAGTTAAATAATTTGTATTGTGTTATTAAAATGAATATGAACTTTATTGTTATTTCTATCAGTTGTCATTTTCTGTAAATAAATGCCCTAAATTACAATATTTTTATTTGGAATTTGGGAGAAATGTTGTCAGTAGTTTATAGATTAAAACATAAATGTTAATTTTACCCAAACACATACCTATAAATAGTAAAAACCAGAGAAACTGCTCATTTTGCAGTGGTCTCTTAATTTTTTCCAGAGCTGTGTGTGTGTGTTCTAAGGTCGGAGAATCAGAGCAGGTGGTCAGTCCTGTTAGAATCAGAGCAGGTGGTCAGTCCTGTTAGAATCAGAGCAGGTGGTCAGTCCTGTTAGAATCAGAGCAGGTGGTCAGTCCTGTTAGAATCAGAGCAGGTGGTCAGTCCTGTTAGAATCAGAGCAGGTGGTCAGTCCTGTTAGAATCAGAGCAGGTGGTCAGTCCTGTTAGAATCAGAGCAGGTGGTCAGTCCTGTTAGAATCAGAGCAGGTGGTCAGTCCTGTTAGAATCAGAGCAGGTGGTCAGTCCTGTTAGAATCAGAGCAGGTGGTCAGTCCTGTTAGAATCAGAGCAGGTGGTCAGTCCTGTTAGAATCAGAGCAGGTGGTCAGTCCTGTTAGAATCAGAGCAGGTGGTCAGTCCTGTTAGAATCAGAGCAGGTGGTCAGTCCTGTTAGAATCAGAGCAGGTGGTCAGTCCTGTTAGAATCAGAGCAGGTGGTCAGTCCTGTTAGAATCAGAGCAGGTGGTCAGTCCTGTTAGAATCAGAGCAGGTGGTCAGTCCTGTTAGAATCAGAGCAGGTGGTCAGTCCTGTTAGAATCAGAGCAGGTGGTCAGTCCTGTTAGAATCAGAGCAGGTGGTCAGTCCTGTTAGAATCAGAGCAGGTGGTCAGTCCTGTTAGAATCAGAGCAGGTGGTCAGTCCTGTTAGAATCAGAGCAGGTGGTCAGTCCTGTATAGAATCAGAGCAGGTGGTCAGTCCTGTTAGAATCAGAGCAGGTGGTCAGTCCTGTTAGAATCAGAGCAGGTGGTCAGTCCTGTTAGAATCAGAGCAGGTGGTCAGTCCTGTTAGGGGTTAGAATCAGAGCAGGTGGTCAGTCCTGTTAGAATCAGAGCAGGTGGTCAGTCCTGTTAGAATCAGAGCAGGTGGTCAGTCCTGTTATAGAATCAGAGCAGGTGGTCAGTCCTGTTATAGAATCAGAGCAGGTGGTCAGTCCTGTTAGAATCAGAGCAGGTGGTCAGTCCTGTTAGAATCAGAGCAGGTGGTCAGTCCTGTTAGAATCAGAGCAGGTGGTCAGTCCTGTTAGAATCAGAGCAGGTGGTCAGTCCTGTTATAGAATCAGAGCAGGTGGTCAGTCCTGTTAGAATCAGAGCAGGTGGTCAGTCCTGTTAGAATCAGAGCAGGTGGTCAGTCCTGTTAGAATCAGAGCAGGTGGTCAGTCCTGTTAGAATCAGAGCAGGTGGTCAGTCCTGTTAGAATCAGAGCAGGTGGTCAGTCCTGTTAGAATCAGAGCAGGTGGTCAGTCCTGTTAGAATCAGAGCTGGTGGTCAGTCCAGTTCAAGTCCAGTTGAAGTGTTCAGCAGTCTGATGGAAAACTGTCACTAAGCCTGTTATTATCAGACCTCATAGGAGAGGAGAGACATTAGGAGCAGAAAACAATCGCTTGGATTTGGGTTTAGAACCACAGCAACCATACAGTCAGTTCTGTTCTGCCCCCACTACGCATCTATCCAAACCCAGCCATCATGAATGCCACACACACACACACACACACACACACACACACACACACACACACACACACACATAGACTAACCCTCCCTGTGTTGTTACACGGCCATTCAGTCTCTACCTAGTCATCAAGCTTAATCTCACTTCCCGTCTGCCAGAGAGACCAGAGGGGGGGGGTGTGTGTGTGTGTGTGTGTGGTGTGTGTGTGTGTGTGTGTGTGTGTGTGTGTGTGTGTGTGTGTGTGTGTGTGTAGACATTTGACATTGACATTTGAAGACAAAATTCTGTACTGATTTCTATTGGTTGTTTGGCTCGACAATGATTTCTATTGGTTCTCTGGTGTGACAGGGAATGCCACAAGATGCATTTTTTAATTTTTTAAATGATGCTCGGCCATGTTTAACACTATTTGGTAAATGACGCTCGGCCATTTTTAACACTAGTTGGTAAATGACGCTCGGCCATGTTTAACACTATTTGGTAAATGACGCTCGGCCATTTTTAACACTAGTTGGTAAATGACGCTCAGCCATGTTTAACACTACTTGGTAAATGACGCTCGGCCATGTTTAACACTATTTGGTAAATGACGCTCGGCCATGTTTAACACTAGTTGGTAAATGACACTCGGCCATTTTTAACACTAGTTGGTAAATGACGCTCGGCCATTTTTAACACTAGTTGGTAAATGACGCTCGGCCATGTTTAACACTAGTTGGTAAATGACGCTCTGCCATTTTTAACACTATTTGGTAAATGACGCTCGGCCATGTTTAACACTAGTTGGTAAATGACGCTCGGCCATGTTTAACACTAGTTGGTAAATGACGCTCAGCCATGTTTAACACTAGTTGGTAAATGACGCTCGGCCATGTTTAACACTAGTTGGTAAATGACGCTCGGCCATTTTTAACACTATTTGGTAAATGACGCTCAGCCATTTTTAACACTATTTGGTAAATGACGCTCAGCCATTTTTAACACTATTTGGTAAATGACGCTCGGCCATGTTTAACACTAGTTGGTAAATGACGCTCGGCCATGTTTAACACTATTTGGTAAATGACGCTCGGCCATGTTTAACACTATTTGGTAAATGACGCTCAGCCATTTTTAACACTATTTGGTAAATGACGCTCAGCCATTTTTAACACTATTTGGTAAATGACGCTCAGCCATTTTTAACACTATTTGGTAAATGACGCTCGGCCATTTTTAACACTAGTTGGTAAATGACGCTCGGCCATTTTTAACACTAGTTGGTAAATGACGCTCGGCCATTTTTAACACTAGTTGGTAAATGACGCTCGGCCATTTTTAACACTAGTTGGTAAATGACGCTCGGCCATTTTTAACACTAGTTGGTAAATGACGCTCGGCCATTTTTAACACTAGTTGGTAAATGACGCTCGGCCATTTTTAACACTAGTTGGTAAATGGCGCACGGCCGTTAGCAGTTCAAATATTAACTTCCACAGACCCAAAACAGCCAGCCAGGGAAGCAGCCAGGGAAGCAGCCAGGGTAGCAGCCAGGGTAGCAGCCATTTTTAACAGACAGTAAATGATCAGCCATTTTGAAGCACTAGGGTAAAGCAGCCAGGGAAGCAGCCAGAGTTGGAAGCAGCCAGTGAAGCAGGCAGGCCAAGCAGAAAGGGTAGCAGCCAGGGAAGCAGCCAAGACAGCAGCCAGGGAAGCAGCCAGTGAAGCAGCCAGTGAAGCAGCCAGTGAAGCAGCCAGTGAAGCAGCCAGGGAAGCAGCCAGTGAAGCAGCCAGGGAAGCAGCCAGGGAAGCAGCCAGTGAAGCAGCCAGGGAAGCAGCCAGTGAAGCAGCCAGTGAAGCAGCCAGTGAAGCAGCCAGGGAAGCAGCCAGTGAAGCAGCCAGTGAAGCAGCCAGGGAAGCAGCCAGTGAAGCAGCCAGTGAAGCAGCCAGTGAAGCAGCCAGGGAAGCAGACAGTGAAGCAGCCAGGGAAGCAGCCAGTGAAGCAGCCAGGGAAGCAGCCAGTGAAGCAGCCAGGGAAGCAGCCAGTGAAGCAGCCAGGGAAGCAGCCAGTGAAGCAGCCAGTGAAGCAGCCAGGAGAAGCAGCCAGTGAAGCAGACAGGAAGCAGCCAGTGAAGCAGCCAGTGAAGTAGCCAGTGAAGCAGCCGGGAAGCAGCCAGTGAAGCAGACAGGAAGCAGCCAGTGAAGCAGCCAGTGAAGCAGCCAGTGAAGCAGACAGGGAAGCAGACAGGGAAGCAGCCAGGGAAGCAGCCAGTGAAGCAGCCAGGGAAGCAGCCAGGGAAGCAGCCAGTGAAGCAGCCAGGGAAGCAGCCAGGGAAGCAGCCAGGGAAGCAGCCAGGGAAGCAGCCAGGGAAGCAGCCAGGGAAGCAGCCCGTGAAGCAGCCAGGGAAGCAGCCAGGGAAGCAGCCAGTGAAGCAGCTAGGGAAGCAGCCAGGGAAGCAGCCAGGGAAGCAGCCAGGGAAGCAGCAAGTGAAGCAGCCAGGGAAGCAGCCAGGGAAGCAGCCAGTGCACTGGACATGCAGATATTTAACCTGCTATAAAGGTACCGGCAACTGGCCAATCCAACTCTGTTACACTGGTATTATTACAGAGTCGATCATTACAGAGTTGTACAGTTCAACACTTAACATGTTATTACATAGTCAACATTTGAATAATAACAAATCCATCAAACCTCAGACTTGCTTTAGCCTAAATTAGATAAGGCATTCCACATATATGTTTTCCATTGTAGATATAGATACAGTGCATTGGGAAAGTATTCAGACCCCGGAACTTTTTCCACATTACAGCCTTATTGTAAAATGGATTTAAAAAAGAATTCCCTCATCAATCTACAAACAATAACCCAAAATGACCAAGCGAAAACAGGTCTTTAGAAATTTTAGCACATTTACTACAAATAAAAACTTTACTCAATACTATGTTGAAGCACCTTTTGCAGCAATTACAGTCTCGAGTTTTCTTGGTATGACGCTACAAGCTTGGCACACCTGTATTTGGCGAGTTTCTCCCATTCTTCTCTGCAGATCCTCTCAAGTCGCTCTGGATAAGAGCGTCTGCTAAATGACTTAAATGTAATGTAAATGTTGTATGGGGAGCCTCACTGCACAGCTATTTTCAGGTCTCTCCAGAGATGTTCGATTGGGTTAAAGTCCGGGCTCTGGCTGGGCCACTCAAGGACATTCAGAGACTAGCCCCAAAGCCACTCCTGTGTTGTCTTGGCTGTGTGCTTAGGGTCGTTGTCCTGTTGGAAGGTGAACCTTCGCCCCAGTCTGAGGTCCTAAGCGCTCTGGAGCGGGTTTTAATCAAGTGCCTCTCTGTACTTTGCTCCGTTTATCTTTCCCTCGATCCTGACTAGTCTCCCAGTCCCTGCCGCTGAATAACATCCCAACAGCATGATGCTACCACCGCCATGCTTCACAGCATTTCATTTTATTTAACCTTCATTTAACTAGGCAAGTCAGTCAATGACGGCCTACTGGGGAACAGTGGGTTAACTGCCTTGTTCAGGGGCATAAGGACAGATGTTTACCTTGTCAGCTTGGGGATTCGATCTTGCAACCTTTCGGTTACTAGTCCAAAGCTCTAACCACTAGGGAACCTGCTGTGCCATGCTTCACCGCAGGCACCGCATGATGCTTCCACCACCATGCTTCACCGTAGGGATGGTATTGGCCCGGTGATGAGTGGTGTCTGGTTTCCTCCAGAAGTGACGTTGCCACCACCATGCTTCACCGTAGGGATGGTATTGGCCAGGTGATGAGTGGTGTCTGGTTTCCTCCAGACGTGATGCTGCCACCACCATGCTTCATCGTAGGGATGGTATTGGCCAGGTGATGAGTGGTGTCTGGTTTCCTCCAGACGTGACGCTGCCACCACCATGCTTCACCGTAGGGATGGTATTGGCCAGGTGATGAGTGGTGTCTGGTTTCCTCCAGACGTGACGCTGCCACCACCATGCTTCATCGTAGGGATGGTATTGGCCAGGTAATGAGTGGTGTCTGGTTTCCTCCAGACGTGATGCTGCCACCACCATGCTTCACCGTAGGGATGGTATTGGCCAGGTGATGAGTGGTGTCTGGTTTCCTCCAGACGTGATGCTGCCACCACCATGCTTCATCGTAGGGATGGTATTGGCCAGGTGATGAGTGGTGTCTGGTTTCCTCCAGACGTGATGCTGCCACCACCATGCTTCATCGTAGGGATGGTATTGGCCAGGTGATGAGTGGTGTCTGGTTTCCTCCAGACGTGATGCTGCCACCACCATGCTTCACCGTAGGGATGGTATTGGCCAGGTGATGAGTGGTGTCTGGTTTCCTCCAGACGTGATGCTGCCACCACCATGCTTCACCGTAGGGATGGTATTGGCCAGGTGATGAGTGGTGTCTGGTTTCCTCCAGGCGTGAAGCATGGAGGAAATGCTGGTTCCATCAGACCAAAGCATCTTGTTTCTCGTGGTCTGAAAGTCTTTAGGTGCCTTTTGGCAAAATCCAAGCAGGCGGTCAGGTGCCTTTTACTGAGGAGTGGCTTCCGTCTGGCCACTCTACCATAAAGACCTGATTGGTGGAGTGCTGCTGAGATGGTTGTCCTTCTGGACGGTTCTCCCATCTCCACAGAGGAACTCTGGAGCTCTGTCAGAGTGACCATTGGATTCTTTGTCACCTCCCTGACCAAGGCCCTTCTCCCCCGATTGCTCAGTTTGGCCCGGGCGGCGAGCTCCAAGAAGAGTCTTGGTGGTTCCAAACTTCTTTCATTTAAGCATGATGGAGGCCACTGTGTTCTTGGGAACCTTCAATGCTGCAGAAAGGTTTTGGTACCTTTCCCCAGATCTGTGCCTTCGACACAATCCTGTCTTGGAGCTCTCTTGGCAAATTCCTTCGACCACATGGCTTGGTTTTTGCTCTGACATGCGCTGTCAACTGTAGGACCTTATATAGACAGGTGTGTGCCTTTCCAAATCATGTTAAATCAATTGAATTTACCACAGGTGGACTCCAATCAAGTTGTAGAAGCATCTCAAGGATGATCAATGGAAACAGGATGCACCTGAGCTCAATTCTCAGAGCAAAGGGTCTGAAATCTTATGGAAAGGTATTTCTGTGATTTTAGCCTAGTAGTTAGAGCGTTGGACTAGTAACCGGAACGTTGCGAGTTCAAACCCCCGAGCTGACAAGGTACACATCTGTCGTTCTGCCCCTGAACAGGCAGTTAACCCACTGTTCCCAGGCCGTCATTGAAAATAATAATATGTTCTTAACTGACTTGCCTGGTTAAACAAAGGTAAAAAATTATAAATTTGCTCAAATTTCTACAGACCTGTTTTCACTTTGTCATTATGGGGTATTACGTGTAGATTGATGAGGGAAAACATTTTAAAACATTTTAGAATAAGGCTGTAATGTAGAAAAAGTCAAGGGGTCTGAATACTTTCCGAAGACACAGTTTATTTCCATGATTCGATTTTGTTCTCATCCCGATAGAAGTTGCTGGTTGGTCATCTGAATGACTCGTGAAAAGAAAACTAGAGGAAATCGAGAGAAGATGGAAGCTTGTAAAGCGAGGTTGAGAGGGAGAAGAGGTAGAGGTAGAGGGGTAGAGAGGTAGAGAGAGAGGTAGAGAGAGAGAGAGAGAGAGAGAGGGAAGTAGAGAGAGAGAGAGAGAGAGGGAAGTAGAGAGAGAGAGAGAGAGAAGAAGGTCGAGAGAGAGGTAGAGAGAGAGGTAAAGAGAGATAGAGAGAGAGAGAAGTAGAGAGAGAAAGAGAGGTAGAGCACGAGAGAGGGGTAGAGAGGTAGAGAGAAGAAGTAGAGAGAGGTAGAGAGAGAGAGAGAGGTAGAGGAAGAGAGAGAGGTAGAGAAAGAGAGAGAGAGAGAGAGGTAGAGAGAGAAGGGGGTAGAGAGAGGTAGAGAGAGAGAGAGAAGCTCGTGGTGTTGCTGAGGCAACAAGCTTCAACATGCAGGATTAACTAATGTTGGGAAGAGGACTTATTCTAGCTCAGCATCAACACAGCTGCACACACACATTCCGACAGACACAGACACACACACACGCACACACACTCAGACAGATACATACACACACACACACACACACACTCAGACATACACACACACACACACACTCAGACATATACATACACACACACACACACACACACACAGACACACACACACACACACACACACACACACACACACACACACACACACACACACACACACACACACACACACACACACACACACACACACACACACACACACACACACACACACACACACACACACACACACACACACACACACACACACACACACACATACACACACACACACACACAAACACACACACACACACACACACACACACACACACACACACACACACACACACACACACACACACACACACACTCAGACACACACACACACACACTCAGACACACACTCAGACACACACACACACGCACACGCACTCAGACACACACACTCACTCAGACACACACACACACACTCAGAAACACACACACACACAAACACACACACACACACACACTCAGACACACACACACACACACACACACTCAGACACACTCAAACACACGCAGACAGGCGCAGGCACACACATACAGTTTAGCACTCCAGGTCACACTCCTGATGAATCACCTGGTGTGGAAAAACCAACAGTGGAAAATTTCCTGGGGCCCAGAAGGAACTCTGAATGGCACTGGGCTGGCAGACACACACAGCCATCAAAACCCACGCACTGCACACACACACACACACACACACACACACACACACACACACACACACACACACACACACACACACACACACACACACACACACACACACACACACACACACACACACACACACACACACACACACACACACACACACACACACACACACACACACACACACAGAACACACACACACACAAAGAACTGAATGAATGGAAAGTAGTCCCTCATCACTATCTTCTGATCATAGTTGATGAACCTATAATCCAGATTAACCAGGAACCAAAATGAACCTATAATCCAGATTAACCAGGAACCAAAATGAACCTATAATCCAGATTAACCAGGAACCAAGATGAACCTATAATCCAGATTAACCAGGAACCAAAATTAACCTATAATCCAGATTAACCAGGAACCAAAATGAAGCTATAATCCAGATTAACCAGGAAATAAGGTGACAGGGTTCACCATCAATACTATCAGAGGCCAAACCTGAGAGGGAGAGAGAGAGAGGGAGAGAAGGGGAGAGAGAGAGAGAGAGAGAGAGAGAGTGTGTAAGAGAGAGAGACACAGGAGAGAGAGGGGGGGTGGAGAGAGGGTGGGATGGATGGATGGATGAGAGAGAGAGGGTGAAGGAGAGAGAGAGGGAGAGATGGATGGAGAGGGAGGGAGGGAGAGATGGATGGAGAGGGAGGGATGGATGGAGAGGGAGGGATGGATGGAGAGGGAGGGAGGGAGAGATGGATGGAGAGGGAGGGATGGAGCATTGGGCCAGTAAATGAAAGGTTGCTGGTACGAATCCCTGGCAAGGTGGAAAAATCTGTCGTTCTTGAGCAAGGCAGTTAACACCCATACACAGCTGCTCCCCGGGTGCCGTGGACGTTGTTTAAGGCAGTCCCCCGCACCTCCATGATACAAAGGGGTTGGGTTAAATTAGGAAGACATTTCGGTTAAATGCATTCAGTTGTGCAACTGCATCCATCCCCTTATTTTACTGGATACAGAGAGATAAAAACGGTTAATCTGACTCCGGTGATGTATCCCTTTAAGGACAGTATCCCTTTTAAGGACAGTATCCCTTTTAAGGACAGTATCCCTTTAAGGACAGTATCCCTTTAAGGACAGTATCCCTTTTAAGGACAGTATCCCTTTTAAGGACAGTATCCCTTTAAGGACAGTATCCCTTTTAAGGACAGTATCCCTTTAAGGACAGTATCCCTTTTAAGGACAGTATCCCTTTAAGGACAGTATCCCTTTTAAGGACAGTATCCCTTTAAGGACAGTATCCCTTTTAAGGACAGTATCCCTTTAAGGACAGTATCCCTTTAAGGACAGTATCCCTTTAAGGACAGTATCCCTTTAAGGACAGTATCCCTTTAAGGACAGTATCCCTTTAAGGACAGTATCCCTTTAAGGACAGTATCCCTTTAAGGACAGTATCCCTTTAAGGACAGTATCCCTTTAAGGACCGTATCCCTTTTAAGGACAGTATCCCTTTTAAGGACAGTATCCCTTTAAGGACAGTATCCCTTTTAAGGACAGTATCCCTTTAAGGACAGTATCCCTTTAAGGACAGTATCCCTTTTAAGGACAGTATCCCTTTAAGGACAGTATCCCTTTAAGGACAGTATCCCTTTAAGGACAGTATCCCTTTAAGGACCGTATCCCTTTAAGGACCGTATCCCTTTAAGGACCGTATCCCTTTAAGGACCGTATCCCTTTAAGGACCGTATCCCTTTAAGGACCGTATCCCTTCAAGGACCGTATCCCTTTAAGGACAGTATCCCTTTAAGGACAGTATCCCTTTAAGGACAGTATCCCTTTAAGGACAGTATCCCTTTAAGGACAGTATCCCCTTTAAGGACAGTATCCCTTTAAGGACAGTATCCCTTTAAGGACAGTATCCCCTTTAAGGACAGTATCCCCTTTAAGGACCGTATCCCTTTAAGGACCGTATCCCTTTAAGGACCGTATCCCTTCAAGGACCGTATCCCTTAAGGACCGTATCCCTTTAAGGACAGTATCCCTTTAAGGACAGTATCCCTTTAAGGACAGTATCCCTTTAAGGACAGTATCCCTTTAAGGACAGTATCCCTTTAAGGACAGTATCCCTTTAAGGACAGTATCCCTTTAAGGACAGTATCCCTTTAAGGACAGTATCCCTTTAAGGACAGTATCCCTTTAAGGACAGTATCCCTTTAAGGACAGTATCCCTTTAAGGACAGTATCCCTTTAAGGCCATTACCAGTGAAGCAGCATCCAACAGTTGGAAAGACAGCACCATGCAACATAGAAAAGGCCTCGCTGCTTGATATAGGCCTACTTTTCCAATCTGAATGAGGATAATAAAAACAATACACAATACATGTTTGCGAGTGAAAAACTAAAAAGCGGCATTCCCTACGTAAGGATGGCCTTCACTTCAGCAGCGATGAATTCATCAACTTCTTCGACGAAAAGATCATGATCATTAGAAGACAAAATGACTGACTCATGAATCTGCATATTTCTCCCAAATTCAGTTGTCCAGACAGAACTGCAAGGACCTCGGATCAATCAATCAATCAATTAAGTGTTTTAATCCTGTATCTCTCGGCACATTCACAAAAATATTCATGGCCTCTAAACCTTCCATCTGTCTAGTGGACCCTATTCCAACTAAACTACTGAAAGAGCTGTTTCCTGTGCTTGGCCCTCCTATGTTGAACATAATAAACGTCTCTCTATCCACCGGATGTGTACCAAACTCACTAAAAGTGGCAGTAATAACGCCTCTCTTGAAAAAGCCAAACCTTGACCCATCAGAAAAAACTATTGGCCTCTATCAAATCTCTGATTCCTCTCTATTTAAAAAAAATAAAGAAGCTTCCTGAAGAAATAACGTGTACGAAACACTTCAGTCTGGTTTTAGACCCCATCATAGCACTGAGACTGCACTTGTGAAGGTGGTAAATTACCTTTTAATGGTGTCAGACAAGGCTCTGTGCCTGTCCTCACGCTCCTAGACATTTTTACCGCCTTCATCACAATATTCTTTTGGAGATTGGAAAACTTAATTGGACTACACAGACAAGTTCTTGCTGGTTTAGAAATAAATAAAAACCCTGGAATGAGTAGGTGTGTCCAAACTTTTGACTGGAACTTTCTTAATTAATATGATTAATATTATGGTGTTTCTATTCCAAGAAAAATGAAAAACTCTTTGGGTTTCCTTTAAGATGGAAAATATGGCGCTGTACAACGTGACGGTGGGCAGTACCGTATTGGGCTATTTAGCTAAAGAATCCCTGTGCCGTGCGGGCACGCGCGGGAGACCGAGGTTCAATTGCCCGACGGGGAGGAAGGAGTAGGCTGTCCTTGAAAATAAGAATTTGTTCTTAACCTCTAGCGTCAAGCAATCCCGTATCCGGGAGCGTAATTATAGCCTCAAGCTCATTACCATAACGCAACGTTAACTATTCATGAAAATCGCAAATGAAATGAAATAAATATATTGGCTCACAAGCTTAGCCTTTTGTTAACAACACTGTCATCTCAGATTTTCAAAATATGCTTTTCAACCATAGCTACACAAGCATTTGTGTAAGAGTATTGATAGCTAGCATAGCATTAAGCAGGCAACATTTTCACAAAAACAAGAAAAGCATTCAAATGAAAGAATTTACCTTTGAAGAACTTCGGATGTTTTCAATGAGGAGACTCTCAGTAAATGTTCAGTTTTTCCAAAAAGATTACTTGTGTGCGAGAAATCGCTCCGTTTTGTTCATCACGTTTGGCTAAGAAAAAAATCTGAAAATGCAGTCTCTACAACGCCGTCTCCATAATATCGACAGAAACATGGCAAAAGTTGTTTAGAATCAATCCTCAAGGTGTTTTTCACATATCTATTCGATGATAAATCATTCGTGGCAGCTGTGTTTCTCCTCAAAGCAAACGAAAAATACACGCCGCTGGAGATTACGCTATAATTGCAACGGAGGACACCAAGCGGCCACCTGGTAGATGTAGTCTCTTAAGGTCAATCTTCCAATGATTTGCCTACAAATACGTCACAATGCTGTCGACACCTTGGGGAAACGACAGAACGTCTAAGCTCATTCGTGACCCATACACAGCCATATAAGGAGACATTGGAACACAGCGCATTCAAAATCTGGGACACTTCCTGTATGAAATTTCATCTTGGTTTCGCCTGTAGCATTAGTTCTGTGGCACTCACAGACAATATCTTTGCAGTTTTGGAAACGTCAGAGTGTTTTCTTTCCAAAGCTGTCAATTATATGCATAGTCGAGCATCTTTTCGTGACAAAATATCTTGTTTAAAACGGGAACGTTTTTTTATCCATAAATTAAAAGAGCGCCCCCTATATCCAAGAAGTTGACTGACTTGCCTAGTTAAATTAAGGTAACACTGAGAGCATAACATTTCTACACCCTAATTTTCTAATTCTAGTCTAACCAATACCCAGAGATTCAGTGAAAATTTAAATCGCATTGATTTATCAAGACCAGTCCCCCATGCTCGTCTCAGAGCCGTGTGAAACGGTGCTGAAATGGTTGACCACAGCGGGTAAGGCTATTGCTTCAAATCCAATTGCTTCTAACTTCAAAATGATCTTTAAATAAATAAGACTTACACCACTTTTAACAGAACATTACTCAACACTAGTGAGACTCATGTCACCTACGGTAGTCCTACAATATATGACGTGACTCTCCGCCAATAATTACATAGAGAGGATTGGAGGATATTTCTGTAATTCAGTTATATTTATTCCCATAGTAATACATTATGGATCCATAACTAAATTACCACTGGGCTATTTAGCCAAAGTATCAACATACAGAGAGGCGTTGGTAAAGGTCAATTGTCCTGCTAACAGCCCATAATGGACTATTATAATACTGTACATGTTGTCCAGGTCAGGATAACCAGAACATTTCTTTATTAAAGACTATGTTGCTGTCTGTAGGTGCCAGGGCTATATGACTGAGTCACTCAGCTGTATGTAGGTGCCAGGGCTATATGACTGAGTCACTCAGCTGTATGTAGGTGCCAGGGCTATATGACTGAGTCACTCAGCTGTATGTAGGTGCCCGGGCTATATGACTGAGTCACTCAGCTGTATGTAGGTGCCCGGGCTATATGACTGAGTCACTCAGCTGTATGTAGGTGCCCGGGCTATATGACTGAGTCACTCAGCTGTATGTAGGTGCCGGGGCTATATGACTGAGTCACTCAGCTGTATGTAGGTGCCCGGGCTATATGACTGAGTCACTCAGCTGTATGCCCGGGTTGGTGTCACTCAGCTGTATGTAGGTGCTATATGACTGAGTCACTCAGCTGTATGTTGGTGCCCGGGCTATATGACTGAGTCACTCAGCTGTATGAGGTGCAGGGCTATATCTGAGTCACTCAGCTGTATGTATAATACTGAGTCACTCAGCTGTATGTATTTTGAGTCACTCAGCTGTATTATTTCTGAGTCTTCGGGCAATAAAAAAAAAAAAATGTAGGTGCCCGGGCTAATGACTGAGTCACTCAGCTGTATGTTGGTGCCCGGGTTATCTGAATAAAGGCGGGCAAAACATTTATTTCTGTTTTTTTAGGTGCCGGGATGAAGTCACTCAGCTGTATGAATGCTATATGACTGTGTTTGAAGGGCTATATGACTGAGCCATTTTCATCGATATTTTGGAGATTATTTGATTCCAAAAAAAAAAAAAACGAAAGAGAAATTGTTATCTGAATAAAGGCCAAAACATTTATTTCTGTTTTTAGAGAGAAACGCGAATGTGTGTGTTTGAAAGAGTATTTTCATCATTATTTGATTAACGAAAGCATAAAGATGCTGATGAAGAAATACAGAACTGTTTACATTTGGATAATCAAAGCATTAAAAGCATTTTGAAGATATAAGCCACCTGCATTTGTTAATTAGGCTACTGTGCAGTCTGACAAGAAAACATAGCCTACAATACATACTGTAGTAAACATGGGAAAGTGCCTAATTCCTTACATAAGGGAGAGCAGGCCCATGCCCAGACTTTATGGGTGACCTCAAGTACTCATTAACTCTGTCTTTAATGCTTTTTTGGGTTGCATCAGTCACGGACAGAAACTTCTGAGACACAGTATTTTTTAACAGAGATTACTCCAGTGCTAGCCTCTCTACACTGGCTTCCTGTTAAGGCTAGGGCTGATTTCAAGGTTTTACTGCTAACCTACAAAGCATTACATGGACTTGCTCCTACCGACAGTATCGCTCCGATGTGGTTCTGCCGTACATACCTACACTCACGCTACGATCACAAGGAGCAGGCCTCCATATTTTTCCTCATTTCTAAGCAAACAGCTGGAGGAAGGGCTTTCTCACATTTTTTAAGGAATGGTCTGCCGATCCTTTTGAGATTCACAGACTCGGCCTCAACCTTGAAGTACTTCCTGAACACTCTTCAATGTGTGATTGAGTGTCGTCTGGCCCCAGGCGTGTGAAGGTGAACGGCAACAAACCGCCCTTGTTGTCTCTGCCTGGCAGACTCCCCTCTCTCCAATGGTATTCTCTGCCTCTGACGGAGTCACTGGCTTGCTCGCAGTCTCCCATGCCCCCCTCCCCCATTCTAGACTTTTGCACCCCCTCCTGCTTGTGTGGTCGAGGAGATCTTCGTGGTCTCTCTCTCTCTCATTGCCATCCCTCAGGACTACCTGGCCTGACAACTGCTATCTGTCCCCGTCACCCAGAACACATGGTTGTGCTGCTGATCCAGTTTCTGCTGTTCTGCCTGCGGCTATGGAGCCCCGTTTACCGGTAGTGCTACCTTGTCCCGGACCTGCAGTTTCGACCCTCTCTCTCCACCACACCTGCTGTCTTGACCTCTGACTACTCAGCCGACATTTACTCCTGAGGTGCTGAACTGTTGCACCCAGTACAACCACTGTGATTATTATGTGGGTCGTGCACTATGTAGGGCAAAGGGTGCAATTTGAGATGCAGGGGGAGAGAGGAACACAGAGGGACTAGGCCTACAACACATATTGTAGTGGACGGCGGGGCAGGGAATCAAACCCTCTTCAGGTCAGTCTATAATGACCAGGCTCTAGTCTTCAGGTCAGTCTATAATGACCAGGCTGTAGTCTTCAGGTCAGTCTATAATGACCAGGCTGTAGTCTTCAGGTCAGTCTATAATGACCAGGCTGTAGTCTTCAGGTCAGTCTATAATGACCAGGCTCTAGTCTTCAGGTCAGTCTATAATGACCAGGCTGTAGTCTTCAGTTCAGTCTATAATGACCAGGCTGTAGTCTTCAGGTCAGTCTATAATGACCAGGCTGTAGTCTTCAGGTCAGTCTATAATGACCAGGCTGTAGTCTTCAGGTCAGTCTATAATGACCAGGCTGTAGTCTTCAGGTCAGTCTATAATGACCAGGCTGTAGTCTTCAGGTCAGTCTATAATGACCAGGCTGTAGTCTTCAGGTCAGTCTATAATGACCAGGCTGTAGTCTTCAGGTCAGTCTATAATGACCAGGCTCTAGTCTTCAGGTCAGTCTATAATGACCAGGCTGTAGTCTTCAGGTCTATAATGACCAGGCTGTAGTCTTCAGGTCAGTCTATAATGACCAGGCTGTAGTCTTCAGTTCAGTCTATAATGACCAGGCTGTAGTCTTCAGGGTAATGACAGCTAGTCTTAGGTCAGTCTATAATGACCATTACAGTCAGACAGTAGTCTTCATCTCTATAATGGAACCCTCAGACCATGTTAGGCCAGTCTATAATGACCCGGCTGTAGTCTTCAGGTCAGTCTATAATGACCAGACTGGGTAACAGCTATTAGAGACCATTACATCAGACAGAGGCTTCATCTCAAATGGAACCCTCAGCATGTTACATATAGAGACCCCTCAGCATGTTACACATAGAGACCCCTCAGCATGTTACATATAGAGACCCCTCAGCATGTTATACAACATAGAGACCCCTCAGCATGTTACATCTAGAGACCCCTCAACATGTCACATGACATAGAGACCCCTCAGCATGTCACATGACATAGAGACCCCTCAGCATGTCACATATAGAGACCCCTCAGCAAGTTACATATAGAGACCCCTCAGCATGTTACATATAGAGACCCCTCAGCATGTTACATATAGAGACCCCTCAGCATGTTACACATAGAGACCCCTCAGCATGTTACATATAGAGACCCCTCAGCATGTTACACATAGAGACCCCTCAGCATGTTACATATAGAGACCCCTCAGCATGTTACATATAGAGACCCATCAACATGTCACATGACATAGAGACCCCTCAGCATGTCACATGACATAGAGACCCCTCAGCATGTCACATGATATAGAGACCCCTCAGCATGTTACATATAGAGACCCCTCAGCATGTTACATATAGAGACCCCTCAGCATTACATATAGAGATCAGCATAGAGACCCCCCTCAGACCCCTCAGCATGTTACATATAGAGACCCCCCAGCATGTTACATGATATAGAGACCCCTCAGCATGTTACACCCCTCAGCATGACATAGAGACCCCTCAGCATGTCACATGATATAGAGACCCCTCAGCATGCATGATATAGAGACCCCTGTTACACATAGAGACCCCTCAGCATGTTACATATAGAGATATAGAGACCCCTCAGCATGTTACATATAGAGATGTTACATATAGAGACCCCTCAGCATGTTACACATAGAGACCCCTCAGCATGTTACACATAGAGACCCCTCATGCATGTCAGCATGACATAGAGAGCATGTCACATGATATAGAGACCCCTCAGCATGTCACATGATATAGAGACCCCTCAGCATGTTACATGACATAGAGACCCCTCAGCATGTCACATGACATAGAGACCCCTCAGCATGTTACATGTTACATATAGAGACCCCTCAGCATGTTACATATCACATGTTACATATAGAGACCCCTCAGCATGTTACATATGTCAGCATGTGACATAGAGACCCCTCAGCATGTCACATGATATAGAGACCCCTCAGCATGTCACATGATATAGAGACCCCTCAGCATGTTACATGACATAGAGACCCCTCAGCATGTCACATGACATAGAGACCCCTCAGCATGTCACATGACATAGAGACCCCTCAGCATGTTACCCCTCAGCATGTTACATATAGAGACCCCTCAGCATGTTACATATAGAGACCCCTCAGCATGTTACATATAGAGACCCCTCAGCATGTTACACATAGAGACCCCTCAGCATGTTACATATAGAGACCCCTCAGCATGTTACATATAGAGACCTCTCAGCATGTTACATATAGAGACCCCTCAGCATGTTACACATAGAGACCATAAGGTGAATGCACCAATTTGTAAGTCGCTCTGGATAAGAGCGTCTGCTAAATTACTTAAATGTCATGTAAATGACCCCTCAGCATGTCACATATAGAGACCCCTCAGCAAGTTACATAGAGACCCCTCACATATAGAGACCCCTCAGCATGTTACATATAGAGACCCTCAGCATGTTACATATAGAGACCCCTCAGCATGTCACACATAGAGACCCCTCAGCATGTTACATATAGAGACCCCTCAGCATGTCACACATAGAGACCCCTCAGCATGTTACACATAGAGACCCCTCAGCATGTCACATGACATTCAGCATGTCACATATAGAGACCCCTCAGCAGTTACATATAGAGACCCCTCAGCATGACATATAGAGACCCCTCAGCATGCATGACCCCTCAGCATGACATAGAGACCCCTCAGCATGTTCACATAGAGACCCCTCAGCATGTTACATATAGAGACCCCTCAGCATGTTACATATAGAGACCCCTCAGCATGTTACATGACATAGAGACCCCTCAGCATGTCACATGACATAGAGACCCCTCAGCATGTCACATGATATGACCCTCAGCATGTTATAGAGACCCCTCAGCATGTTACATGACATAGAGACCCCTCAGCATGTTACATATAGAGACCCCCCAGCATGTTACATATAGAGACCCCTCAGCATGTTACATGTTACATAGAGACCCCTCAGCATGTCACACGACATAGAGACCCCTCAGCATGTCACATGATATAGAGACCCCTCAGCATGTCACATGATATAGAGACCCCTCAGCATGTTACATGACATAGAGACCCCTCAGCATGTCACATGACATAGAGACCCCTCAGCATGTCACATGACATAGAGACCCCTCAGCATGTTACATATAGAGAACCCTCAGCATGTTACATATAGAGACCCCTCAGCATGTTACATATAGAGACCCCTCAGCATGTTACATATAGAGACCCCTCAGCATGTTACACATAGAGACCCCTCAGCATGTTACATATAGAGACCCCTCAGCATGTTACATATAGAGACCCCTCAGCATGTTACATATAGAGACCCCTCAGCATGTTACACATAGAGACCATAAGGTGAATGCACCAATTTGTAAGTCGCTCTGGATAAGAGCGTCTGCTAAATTACTTAAATGTAATGTAAATGAGACCCCTCAGCATGTCACATATAGAGACCCCTCAGCAAGTTACATATAGAGACCCCTCAGCATGTTACATATAGAGACCCCTCAGCATGTCACACATAGAGACCCCTCAGCATGTTACATATAGAGACCCCTCAGCATGTTACACATAGAGACCCCTCAGCATGTTATACGACAGAGACCCCTCACTGGTACATTCAGGTAGAGCAGTAACCCTCACTGGTACATTCAGGTAGAGCAGTAACTCTCACTGGTACATTCAGGTAGAGCAGTAACCCTCACTGGTTCATGCAGGTAGAGCAGCAACCCTCACTGGTACATTCAGGTAGAGCAGTAACCCTCACTGGTACATTCAGGTAGAGCAGCAACTCTCACTGGTACATTCAGGTAGAGCAGCAACCCTCACTGGTACATTCAGGTAGAGCAGTAACCCTCACTGGTACATTCAGGTAGAGCAGTAACCCTCACTGGTACATTCAGGTAGAGCAGTAACCCTCACTGGTACATTCAGGTAGAGCAGCATCTCTCACTGGTACATTCAGGTAGAGCAGCAACCCTCACTGGTATATTCAGGTAGAGCAGCAACCCTCACTGGTACATTCTGGTAGAGCAGCAACCCTCACTGGTATATTCAGGTAGAGCAGCAACCCTCACTGGTACATTCAGGTAGAGCAGCAACCCTCACTGGTACATTCAGGTAGAGCAGCAACCCTCACTGGTACATTCAGGTAGAGCAGCAACCCTCACTGGTACATTCAGGTAGAGCAGCAACCCTCACTGGTACATTCAGGTAGAGCAGCAACCCTCACTGGTACATTCAGGTAGAGCAGCAACTCTCACTGGTACATTCAGGTAGAGCAGCAACCCTCACTGGTACATTCAGGTAGAGCAGCAACCCTCACTGGTACATTCTGGTAGAGCAGCAACCCTCACTGGTATATTCAGGTAGAGCAGCAACCCTCACTGGTACATTCAGGTAGAGCAGCAACCCTCACTGGTACATTCAGGTAGAGCAGCAACCCTCACTGGTACATTCAGGTAGAGCAGCAACCCTCACTGGTACATTCAGGTAGAGCAGCAACCCTCACTGGTACATTCAGGTAGAGCAGTAACCCTCACTGGTTCATGCAGGTAGAGCAGCAACCCTCACTGGTACATTCAGGTAGAGCAGTAACCCTCACTGGTACATTCAGGTAGAGCAGTAACTCTCATTGGTACATTCAGGTAGAGCAGTAACCCTCACTGGTTCATGCAGGTAGAGCAGCAACCCTCACTGGTACATTCAGGTAGAGCAGCAACCCTCACTGGTACATTCCCAGAAGCACCAGGGCTATACTGCTTCCTCCAAATGGGATCTTCTGCATCCATCTACTCTCAGATGAAGCTGCTGTAGTCTTCAGCTACTGATTTTTTTTATTTAAATTTTCACCTTTATTTAACTAGTCAAGTCAGTTAAAAACCTCTTGAAGCTAGGGGGCACTATTTTTATGTTTGGAAAAATAACGTTCCCAAAGTAAACAGCCTATTTGTCAGGACCAGATGCTAGAATATGCATATAATTGACAGATTAGGATAGAAAACACTCTAAAAGTTTCCAAAACTGTCAAAATATTGTCTGTGAGTATAACTGATATTGCAGGCGAAAACCTGAGGAAAATCCAACCAGGAAGTGACTCTTATTTTGAAACCCTTCTGTTCTTATGCATGCCTATCCTCCATTTAAAGGGATATCAACCAGATTCCTTTTTCTCTGGCTTCCCTAAGGTGTCAGTCTTTAGACATAGTTTAAGGCTTTTATTTTGAAAAATGAGTGTGAAAGATCACATTGCGTAAGTGGATAGGTGGGGGCTCTCAGAGTGAGTTTTTGCGCTACAGAGTAAAGCCGCCATTGTTCCTCCCGCTGTTATTAAAAAACCTACACACTCGGTTGATATATTATCAAATATATATTTAAAAAACTACCCGAGGAATGATTATAAAAAACGTTTGACATGTTTCTGTGGACATTATGAAGACTATTTGGAATTTCCTTCTGCGTTGTCGCGACCGCTCTTTCCTGTGGATTTCTGAACATAACGTGACAAACAAACGGAGGTATTTTGGGTATAAAAATAATCTCTAGGAACAAAAGGAAAAGGAATTTGTTGTGTAACTGGGAGTCTCGTGAGTGAAAACATCCAAAGATCTATGCGGGGCTATCGATAAACTTACACAAACGCTTGGATTGCTGTCGCTGTAAAGCATAATTTCAAAATCTGAGACGACAGGAGGATTAACAAAAGGCTAAGCTGTGTTTTGCAATATTGCACTTCTGATTTCATGAATATGAATATTTTTTTGTAATATTATTTGACTGTTGCGCTATGCTATTCAGCAGTTGCTGACGAAAATGATCCCGCGACAGGGATGGGTAGTGTTAAGAACAAATTCTTATTTACAATGACGGCCTACCGGGGAACAGTGGGTTAACTGGCCTAGGAACAGTGGGTTAACTGGTCTAGGAACAGTGGGTTAACTGGTCTAGGAACAGTGGGTTAACTGGTCTAGGAACAGGGGGTTAACTGGTCTAGGAACAGTGGGTTAACTGGTCTAGGAACAGTGGGTTAACTGGCCTAGGAACAGGGGGTTAGGTTAACTGGTCTAGGAACAGTGGGTTAACTGGTCTAGGAACAGTGGGTTAACTGGTCTAGGAACAGGGGGTTAACTGGTCTAGGAACAGTGGGTTAACTGGTCTAGGAACAGTGGGTTAACTGGTCTAGGAACAGTGGGTTAACTCGTCTAGGAACAGTGGGTTAACTGGTCTAGGAACAGTGGGTTAACTGCTTTTGTTCAGGTGCAGAAGGACAGATTTTTTAAACTTGTCAACTCGGGGATTCGATCAAGTAAACCTTTCGGTTACTGGTCCAACGCTCTAACCACTAGACTACCTGGCACCCCCCTGATTGAGATGAGGAGGTTTCAACCATCAGGAGAACTACAATGACAACCCTATTCCCTATATTTCCTGCACTACTTTTCATCAGAGCCCATTGGAGAAGAGGATGTAATTTGGGATGCAGTCCTAGCTTAGGGCCTGGAACCAATTACATCCTGTTACAGAGTCATCCCCCGAACATCCCCCCCCCAAAAAAAATCAGAGGGACATTCCAAACATTCCGTGGTATATGGTATTTTACCTGCCTATGGTGCAAGGACTTCCTGGAGTCTCCAGGGAAAGCTGCTCCTCCTCCTGTACCTCCTCCTCCTGCAGCTGCTCCTCCTCCTCCTGCAGCTCCTCCTCCTCCTGCAGCTCCTCTTCCTCCTGCAGATGCTCCTCCTCCTCCTCCAAGGTCGACGCAGGTCTCCGTCTGCTGTAGAACTTCTCCGTAGTCAGTTGATTTAAAATTAGTCTTCCACACCATAGCCTGTGTTGGGTAGAAAAGTGGAAAACTGAGTGCAACATGTCTATGACGGCCGGAGAGGATTGTTGACTAATTAGAAAGCACCTTAGACGTAAATAATATAAAATATCTTCTCCGTCTCGCTCAAAACAGATTTTAAAAAATAATTGAAAAACTAATCAGAAAGTTTTTCCCTTCGTCTCTGTCTATCTTGAGCCGAGCTGACAAGGTACAAATCTGTCGTTCTGCCCCTGAACAAGGCAGTTAACCCAGTGTTCCTAGGCCGTCATTGAAAATAAGAATCTGTTCTTAACTGACTTGCCTGGTTAAATAAAGGTAAAATTAAAAAATTTAAATTAAAAATCTTAACAAGCCGTCGGTGTGTATTGTTGTGGATAGTCAGATTAATACAATAGTTTGATTAAAATGTTTACATGCTTTGCAAGAAGAACGGTTTCTCCTAATAGTCCTGTTTCCATGGACACGATTGGGACTCTTTGATAAATGCAGAAGAAAAATCGTCAATCACAAAAAACCGTTCAACAACAGCAACCCATGTTGCATTATGGGACATTTTACATTTGTATGTGGAAACGACTTCTTAAGATTCAGTTGTTCCAGTTGTTCAGTTGTTCCAGTTGTTCCAGTTGTTCAGTTGATTCAGTTGTTCCAGTTGTTCCAGTTGTTCCAGTTGTTCAGTTGATTCAGTTGATTCAGTTGATTCAGTTGTTCCAGTTGTTCAGTTGATTCAGTTGTTCCAGTTGTTCAGTTGATTCAGTTGTTCCAGTTGTTCCAGTTGTTCAGTTGATTCAGTTGTTCCAGTTGTTCCAGTTGTTCAGTTGATTCAGTTGATTCAGTTGTTCCAGTTGTTCAGTTGATTCAGTTGTTCCAGTTGTTCCAGTTGATTCAGTTGTTCCAGTTGTTCAGTTGATTCAGTTGTTCCAGTTGTTCAGTTGATTCAGTTGTTCCAGTTGTTCCAGTTGTTCAGTTGATTCAGTTGTTCCAGTTGTTCATTTGATTCAGTTTTTCCAAGTTGTTCAGTTGTTCCAGTTGTTCCAAACTCACTAAAAGAGGGAGGCTCGCTCGGCTGCTGTTAGCACGCACCCAGATCAAATACAAAGCTGAAAACGCCCATTAAGGTGTTTACGTGTCCTAATAATTAGAAATATTACTCTGATAACTAGGTGTTTTAAATCAGCGTATACTTACTTTGATCAAGACAAATGGTGTGAGGTGGTTACTATTGTATAAATTGGCCTACTGCCATCAGTTTAATATCTAATTATTACTGCGCATGTAAAACGTACTGAATTTGTGTGAGGTAGGTAGGTAGGTAGGTAGGTAGGTAGGTAGGTAGGTAGGTAGGTAGGTAGGTAGGTGTGCGTGTATGTACAGTGCATTCGGAGAGTATCCAGACCCCTTGACTTTTTCCACATTTTGTTAAGTTACAGCCTCATTCTAAATTTGATTCAATAGTTTTCTTTTCTTCATCAATTTACACACAATACCCCATAATGACAAAGAAAAAAAAAGTTTTATACATTTATGCAAATGTATAAAAAATAAAAAACTGAAATATCACATTTACATAAGTATTCAGACCCTTTACTCAGTACTTTTCAGAAGCACATTTGGCTGCGATTACAGCCTCGAATCTTCTTGGGTACAAAAGCAAATTTCAATTTACAAAAAAAAAAATGTTTTCATCCTTTGAGCTTCAAGTCATGAAATCTATGCAGCCTACTCAATCACTTTTTATAGCTACTGTTTACAGACCTCCTGGGCCATATACAGCGTTCCTCATTGAGTTCCCTGAATTCCTATCGGACCTTGTAGTCATAGCAGATAATATTCACATTTTTGGTGACTTTAATATTCACATGGAAAAGTCCAAAGACCCACTCCAAAAGGCTTTCGGAGCCATCATCGACTCCGTTGGTTTTGTCCAACATGTCTCTGGACCCACTCACTGTCACAGTCATACTCTGGACCTAGTTTTGTCCAGTGGAATAAATGTTGTGGATCTTAATGTTTTTCCTCATAATCCTGGACTATCGGACCACCATTTTATTACGTTTGCAATCGAAACAAATAATCTGCTCTGACCCCAACCAAGGATCATCAAAAGCCGTGCTATGAATTCACAGACAACACAAAAATTCCTTGATGCCCTTCCAGACTCCCTCCAGGACGTCAGAGTACAAACATCAGTTAACCATCTGAGGAACTCAATTTAACCCTAGATGCAGTCGCACCACTAAATAAAACAAACATTTGTCATAAGAAACTAGCTCTCTGGTATACAGAAAATACCAGAGCCCTGAAGCAAGCTTCCAGAAAATTGGACGGAAATGGCGCCACACCAAAGTGGAAGTCTTCCGACTAGCTTGGAAAGACAGTACCGTGCAGTATCGAAGAGCCCTCAATGCTGCTCGATCATCCTATTTTTCCAACCTAATTGAGGAAAATAAGAACAATCCTAAATGTATTTTTGATACTGTCGCAAAGCTAACTAAAAAGCAGCATTCCCCAAGACAGGATGTCTTTCACTTCAGCAGTGATAAATTCATGAACTTCTTTGAGGAAAAGGCCATGATCATTAGAAAGCAAATTACGGACTATTCCTCCAAAGCTCAGTTGTACTACCAAACTCACTAAAAGTGGCAGTAATAAAGCCTCTCTTAAGAAAGCCAAACATTGACCCAGAAATTATAACAAACTAAAATTGGCCTATATCGAATCTCCCATTCCTCTCCAAAATGTTTGAAAAAGCTGTTGCGCAGTGTTCCTCAAGGTTCCGTTTTAGGACCACTATTGTTTTCACTATATATTTTACCTCTTGGGGATGTCATTCGGAAACATAATGTTAACTTTCACTGCTATGCGGATGACACACAGCTGTACATTTCAATGAAACATGGTGAAGCCCCAACATTGCCCTCCCTGGAAGCCTGTGTTTCAGACATAAGGAAGTGGATAGCGGCACATGTTCTACTTTTAAACTCGAACAAAACAGAGATGCTTGTTCTAGGTCCCAAGAAACAAAAGAGATCTTCTGTTGAATCTGACATTATTTAATTGTTTTATTTATCCGTTATTTTACCAGGTAAGTTGACTGAGAACACGTTCTCATTTACAGTAACGACCTGGGGAATAGTTACAGGGGAGAGGAGGGGGATGAATGAGCCAATTGTGGATTAACTGGGGATTATTAGGTGACCGTGATGGTTTGAGGGCCAGATTGGGAATTTAGCCAGGACACCAGGGTTAACACCCCTACTCTCACGATAAGTGTCGTGGGATCTTTATCCTCAGAGAGTCAGGACACCCGTTTAACCCTACACAGGGCAGTGTCCCCAATCGCTACCCTGCGGCATTGTGATATTTTTTAGACCAGAGGAAAGAGTGCCTCCTACTGGCCCTCCAACAGCACTTACAGCAGCATGTGGTCTCCCATCCAGGGACTAACCAGTACTAACCAGGACCATCCAGGGATCAACCCTGCTTAGCTTCAGATGCAAGCCAGCAATTAATCTTGATGGTTGTACAGTCGTCTCAAATAAAACTGAAGGACCTCGGCGTTACTCTGGACTCTGATCTCTCTTTTGACGAAAGTATCAAGACTGTTTCAAGGACAGCTTTTTTCCATCTACGTAACATTGCAAAACTTTGAAACTTTCTGTCCAAAAATGATGCAGAAAAATTTCACCATGCTTTTGTCACTTCTAGGTTAGACTACTGCAATGCTATACTTTCCGGCTACCCGGATAAAGCACTAAATAAACTTCTATGCTAGAATCTTGACTGGAACCCAAAAATTGGATTATACTATTCCAGTGCTAGCCTCTCTAAACTGGCTTCCTGTCAAGGCAAGGGCTGATTTCAAGGTTTTACTGATAACCAACAAAGCATTACATGGGCTTGCTCCTACCTATGTCTTCGATTTAGTCCTGCAGTACATACCTACACGTATGCTACGGTCACAAGACCAGGCCTCCTAACTGTCCCCAGAATTTCTAAGCAAACAGCTGGAGGCAGGGCTTTCTCCTATAGAGCTCCATTTTTATGGAATCGTCTGCCTACCCATGTGAGAGACACAGACTCGGTCTCAACCTTTAAGTCTTTATTGAAGACTCATCTCTTTAAGTCTTTAGACAACCACTGTGATTATTATTATTTGACCCTGCAGGTCATCTATGAACATTTGAACATCTTGGCCATGTTCTGTTATAATCTCCACCCAGCACAGTCAGAAGAGGACTGGCCACCCCACATAGCCTGGTTCCTCTCTAGGTTTCTTCCTAGGTTCTGGCCTTTCTAGGGAGTTTTTCCTAGCCACCGTGCTTCTACACCTGCATTGCTTGCTGTTTGGGGTTTCAGGCTGGGTTTCTGTACAGCACTTTGTGACATCAGCTGATGTAAGAAGGGCTTTACAAATTAATCTGATTGATTGATATGACGTTTCAAGCTTGGCACACCTGTATTTAGGATGTTTCTCCCATTCTTCTCTGCAAATCCTCTCAATATTTGTCTGGTTGGATTGGGAGGCTGCACAGCAGGCTGCACAGATATATTCAGGTCTCTTCAGAGATGCTTGATCGGGTTCAAGTCCGGGCTCTGGCTGGACCACTCAAGGACATTCAGAGACTTGTCCTGAAGCCGCTGCTGTGTTGTCTTGGTTGTGTGCTTAGGGTCGTTGTCCTGTTGAAAGGTGAACCTTTGCCCCAATCTGAGGTCCTGAGCGCTCTGGAGCAGGTTTTTATCAAGGATCTATCAAGGATCTCTCTGTACTTGTTTATCATGGTCTGAGAGTCTTTAGGTGCCTTTTGGCAAACTCCAGGCGGGCTGTCATGTACCTTTACTGAGGAGTGGCTTCCGTCTGGCCACTCTATCATAAAGGCCTGATTAGTGGAGTGCTGCAGAGATGGCTGTCCTTCTGGAAGGTTTTCCAATATCCACAGAGGAACTCTGGTGCTCTGTCAGAGAGACCATCGGGTTCTTGGTCACCTCCCTGACCAAGGCCCTTCTCCCCTGATTGCTCTGTTTGGCCGGGCGGCCAGCTCTAGAAAGAGTCTTTGTGGTTCCAAACGTCTTCCATTTCAGAATGATGGAGGCCACTGTGTTATTGGGGACCTTCAATGCTGCAGAAATGTTTTGGTACCCTTCCCCGGATCTGTGCCTCGACACAATCCTGTCTCAGAGCTCTACAGACAATTCATTCGCCCTCATGTCTTGGTAAGTGCTCTGACATGCACTGTCAACTGTAGGACCTTATATAGACAGGTGTGTCCCTTTTCAAATCATGTCCAATCAATTGATTTTACCACAGGTGGACACCAATCAAGTCGGAGAAACATCTCAAGGATGATCAAAGGAAACAGGATGCAGCCGAGCTGAATTTCGAGTCTCATATCAAAGGGTCTGAATACTTATGTAAATAAGGTATTTTTTTTATACATTTGCAAAATTTCTACAAACCTGTTTTTTCTTTGTTGTTATGGGGTATTGTGTGTAGATTGATGAGTTGTTTTATTTATTTAATCAATTTTAGAGTAAGGCTGTAACGTAACAAAATGTGGGAAAAAGTAAAGGGGTCTAAATACTTTCCGAATTCTCTGTGTGTGTCAGGGAACAGCAGGCTGAAACAGTCTCCATCACTTGCCAGAAGAGAGGAGGGAAGAAGAGAGGAGAGAAGAAGAGAGGAGAGAAGAAGAGAGAAGAAGAGAGAAGAAGAGAGGAGGGAAGAAGAGAGGAGGGAAGAAGAGAGGAGGGAACAGCAAGCTGCCAGTCTCCATCACCTGCCAGAAGAGAGGAGGGAAGAAGAGAGGAGATAAGGATAGAGGAGGGAACAGCAGGCTGCCACAGTCTCCATCACGTGCCAGAAGAGAGGAGGGAAGAAGAGAGGAGAGAAGAAGAGAGGAGGGAAGAAGAGAGGAGGAAAGAAGAGAGGAGGGAAGAAGGGAGGAGGGAAGAAGAGAGGAGGGAAGAAGAGAGGAGAGAAGAAGAGAGGAGGGAAGAAGAGAGGAGATAAGAAGAGAGGAGGGAACAGCAGGCTGCCACAGTCTCCATCACGTACCAGAAGAGAGGAGAGAAGAAGAGAGGAGGGAAGAAGAGAGGAGGGAAGAAGAGAGGAGGGAAGAAGAGAGGAGAGAAGAAGAGAGGAGGGAAAAAGAGAGGAGGGAAGAAGAGAGGAGGGAAGAAGAGAGGAGAGAAGAAGAGAGGAGAGAAGAAGAGAGGAGAGAAGAAGAGAGGAGGGAACAGCAGGCTGCCACAGTCTCCATCACATGCCAGAAGAGAGGAGAGAAGAAGAGAGGAGGGAAGAAGAGAGGAGGGAAGAAGAGAGGAGGGAAGAAGAGAGGAGGGAAGAAGAGAGGAGGGAAGAAGAGAGGAGGGGAGAAGAGAGGAGGGAAGAAGAGAGGAGAGAAGAAGAGAGGAGAGAAGAAGAGAGGAGATAAGAAGAGAGGAGGGAACAGCAGGCTGCCACAGTCTCCATCACGTACCAGAAGAGAGGAGGGAAGAAGAGAGGAGGGAAGAAGAGAGGAGGGAAGAAGAGAGGAGGGAAGAAGAGAGGAGGGAACAGCAGGCGGCCACAGTCTCCATCACGTGCCAGAAGAGAGGAGAGAAGCACTGTGTTTTCACCCAATGAACAACAGTATATAACTCTTTTTTTTTTAAGTGTGCTACTTCCTGGAATACGACGTGTCACTTTCATGTCATATAGATGATGCGATTAAACCATTTTTAATTCAATCCCATGTAAACAACCCCCCAAGTCTCACCTGTTCATCAGATCCTCCTGAGGCAAAGTAGTCTCCGGTCCTGGAGAACGTGACACATGTGACTGGGCCCTGGAAACACACATAGATTTTTTTCTTTACGGCATATGGCATAAGGTGTACATCATATACAGCTAATGTATAGTCAAACAATAGGACTTACTAGGTCAGAGTGACACGTAACAATAGAACGAGATGAAAGAGAAGCAGGGAGAGAGGAGAGGAGAGGAGAGGAGAGGAGAGGAGAGGAGAGACAGAGACAGAGACAGAGACAGAGAGAGAGAGAGACAGAGACAGAGACAGAGAGAGAGAGAGACAGAGACAGAGACAGAGACAGAGACAGAGACAGAGACAGAGAGAGGAGAGGAGAGAGAGAGGAGAGAGGAGAGAGACAAAGAGAAAGACAGAGAGAGACAGAGAGGAGAGGAGAGAAACAAAGAGAAAGACAGAGAGAGACAGAGACAGGAGAGGAGAGGAGATGAGATGAGATGAGATGAGATGAGATGAGATGAGATGAGATGAGATGAGAGGAGAGGAGAGGAGAGGAGTGGAGTGGAGAGGAGAGGAGAGGAGAGAGAGGAGAGGAGAGAGAGGAGAGGAGAGAGAGGAGAGGAGAGGAGAGAGAGGAGAGAGGAGAGAGAGACAGAGAGGAGAGAGAGAGAGAGGAGAGGAGAGGAGAGGAGTGGGAGAGGAGAGGAGAGGAGAGGAGAAGAGAGGAAGAGAGGAGTGGAGTGGAGAGGAGAGGAGAGGAGTGGAGAGGAGAGGAGAGGAGAGGAGAGGAGAGGAGAGGAGAGAGAGGAGAGGAGAGGAGGGAGGGAGAGGAGAGAGAGGAGAGGAGAGAGAGAGAGGAGAGGAGAGGAGAGGAGAGGAGAGGAGAGGAGAGGAGAGGAGTGGAGAGGAGAGGAGAGGGAGAGGAGAGGAGAGGAGGAGAGGAGAGGAGTGGAGAGGAGAGGAGAGGAGAGGAGAGGAGAGGAGAGGAGAGGAGAGGAGAGGAGAGGGAGAGAGAGGAGAGAGAGGAGAGGGATAAATAATCAGACACAGGACATGAGGAACAGATGGTCTGCTCCCTCATCAGCGTTCTCTAGCCAGTCCAGTCTGCTGTGTGTGTGTGTGTGTGTGTGTGTGTGTGTGTGTGTGTGTGTGTGTGTGTGTGTGTGTGTGTGTGTGTGTGTGTGTGTGTGTGTGTGTGTGTGTGTGTGTGTGTGTGTGTGTGTGTGTGTGTGTGTGTGTGTGTGTGTGTGTGTGTGTGTGTGTGTGTGTGTGTGTGTGTGTGTGTGTGTGTGTGTGTGTGTGTGCTTAGTGATAGCACAGTAGTCTCGTCTGGTAGTGTGAGTCATTACGATGAATCAGAGATCTGATAGACAGTCTTGTAACCTCCTGTCCTGGTCAAAAGACACCAGCTCCTCCTAGTTACGAGACACCAGTTCCTCCAGCTCCTCCTGGTTACGAGACACCAGCTCCTCCTGATTACGAGACACCAGCTCCTCCTGATTACGAGACACCAGCCCCTCCTGGTTACGAGACACCAGCTCCCCTGGTTATGAGACACCCAACCAGCTCCCCCTGGTTACGAGACACCCAACCTGGATACGAGACACCAGCCTCTCCTGGTTACGAGACACCAGCCCCTCCTGGTTACGAGACACCAGCCCCTCCTGGTTACGAGACACCAGCCCCTCCTGGTTACGAGACACCAGCCCCTCCTGGTTACGAGACACCAGCCCCTCCTGGTTACGAGACACCAGCCCCTCCTGGTTACGAGACACCAGCCCCTCCTGGTTACGAGACACCAGCCCCTCCTGGTTACGAGACACCAGCCCCTCCTGGTTACGAGACCCAACCAGCCCCTCCTGGTTACGAGACCCAAGCCCTCCTGGTTATGAGACACCAGCTCCTCCTGGTTACGAGACACCAGCCCCTCCTGGTTACGAGACACCCAACCAGCCCCTCTTGGTTATGAGACACCAGCCCCTCTTGGTTACGAGACACCAGCCCCTCCTGGTTACGAGACACCCAACCAGCCCCTCCTGGTTACGAGACCCAACCTGCCCCTCCTGGTTACGAGACACCCAACCAGCTCCTCCTGGTTACGAGACCCAACCAGCTCCTCCTGGTTACGAGACCCAACCAGCTCCTCCTGGTTACGAGACCCAACCAGCTCCTCCTGGTTACGAGACCCAACCAGCTCCTCCTGGTTACGAGACCCAACCAGCTCCTCCTGGTTACGAGACACCAGCCCCTCCTGGTTATGAGACACCCAACCAGCCCCTCCTGGTTATGAGACACCCAACCAGCTCCTCCTGGTTATGAGACACCCAACCAGCTCCTCCTGGTTACAAGACACCCAACCAGCCCCTCCTGGTTACGAGACACCCAACCAGCCCCTCCTGGTTACGAGACACCCAACCAGCCCCTCCTGGTTACGAGACACCCAACCAGCCCCTCCTGGTTACGAGACACCCAACCAGCCCCTCCTGGTTACGAGACACCCAACCAGCCCCTCCTGGTTACGAGACACCCAACCTGCCCCTCCTGGTTACGAGACTCAACCAGCTCCTCCTGGTCACCCGGGATATGGGAGGGTTTGGCCGGGGTAGGCCGTCATTGTAAATAAGAATTTGTTCTTAACTGACTTGCCTAGTTAAATAAAAAATACAAAATAAATGTAAAAGGTGGAACACATACACAGCATCAGAATACACCATGTGGGTTGACAGAGACAGATATTTGAAGGTGAGAAGTCATCATGACAACACCACCTACTTCCCCAGCACAAAGGAGTGCCTCTTCCAAACCTAAAATAAAAACACTTCTCTTTGAGGCTCAGCCACTTCCATTAAAATGCATTCTAAAGGGAGAAGAGAAGGAGAGAAAAATAACATGTGAAAGAGAGTAGAAAGAGACAGAGAGAAAGAGATAAGACATAGAGAGACCGAGAAAGATAACATATATAACAGAGAGAGATAGCAGACATAACAGAGAGAGAGAGACAGAGAGAGATAAGACATAACAGAGAGAGATAACAGACATAACAGAGAGAGATAGCAGACATAACAGAGAGAGAGAGACAGAGAGAGATAAGACATAACAGAGAGAGATAACAGACATAACAGAGAGAGATATCAGACATAACAGAGAGAGAGAGACAAAGAGAGATAAGACATAACAGAGAGACAGAGAGAGATAACAGACATAACAGAGAGAGAGAAAGAGACAGAGAGAGAGAGAAAGAGAGAGAGAGATAACAGACATAACAGAGAGAGAGAGAAAGAGAAAGACAGAGAGAGATAACAGACATAATAGAGAGAGAGAGAGAGAGAGAGAGAAAGAGAGAGATAACAGACAACAGAGAGAGAGAGAGAAAGAGAGCTACTGAGAGAGCGTCAACAGTAACCTTGGGAAAATCCTCTGTATTATCATTAACAACAGACTCGTACATTTCCTCAATGAAAACAATGTACTGAGCAAATGTAAAATTGGCTTTTTACCAAATTACCGTACAACAGACCATGTATTCACCCTGCACAACCTAATTGACAACCAAACAAACCAAAACAAAGGCAAAGTCTTCTCATGCTTTGTTGATTTTTAAAAAAGCCTTTGACTCAACGTGGCATGAGGGTCTGCTATACAAACTGATGGAAAGTGGTGTTGGGGGTAAAACATTCGACATTATAAAATCCATGTACACAAACAACAAGTGTGCGGTTAAAATTGGCCAAAAACAAACAGATTTCTTCACACAGGGTCGTGGGGTGAGACAGGGATGCAGCTTAAGCCCCACCCTCTTCAATATATATATATCAACGAATTGGTGCGGGCACTAGAAACGTCCGCAGCACCTGGCCTCACCCTACTAGAATCTGAAGTAAAATGTCTACTGTTTGCTGATGACCTGGTGCTTCTGTCACCAACCAAAGAGGGCCGACAGCAGCACCTAGATCTTCTGCACAGATTCTGTCAGACCTGGGCCCTGACAGTAAATAATATAATATAATAATATATGCCATTTGGCAGACGCTTTTATCCAAAGCGACTTACAGTCATGTGTGCATACATTCTACGTATGGGTGGTCCCAGGAATCGAACCAACTACCCTGGCGTTACAAGCGCCATGCTCTACCAACTGAGCTACAGAAGGACCAAATCTCAGTAAGACCAAAATAATGGTGTTCCAAAAAAGGTCCAGTCGACCAGGACCACAAATACAAATTCCATCTAGACACTGTTGCCCTAGAGCACACAAAACACTATACATACCTAGGCCTAAACATCAGCGCCACAGGTAACTTCCACAAAGCTGTGAACGATCTGAGTGACAAGGCAAGAAGGGCATTCTATGCCATCAAAAGGAAGATCAAATTCAACATATCAATTAGGATGTAGCAAAAAATACTTGAATCAGTCATAGAGCCCATTGCCCTTTATGGTTGTGAGGTCTGCGGTCCGCTCGCCAACCAAGACTTCACAAAATGGGACAAACACCTAATTGAGACTCTGCATGCAGAATTCTGCAAGAATATCCTCCGTGTACAATGTAAAACACCAAATAATGCATGCAGAGCAGAATTAGGCCGATACCCACTAATTATCCAAATCCAGAAAAGAGCCGTTAAATTCTACAACCACCTAAAAGGAAGCAATTCCCAAACCTTCCATAACAAATCCATCACCTACAGAGAGATGAACCTGGAGAAGAGTCCCCTAATTTCCAAATACCTGACCACTGTGACTGACCCAAACTTAAGGAAAGCTTTGACTATGTACAGACTCAGTGAGCATAGCCTTGCTATTGAGAAAGGATTACACAGATCCACAAAGAATTCGAAAACAAATCCAATTTTGATAAACTCCCATATCTACTGGGTGAAATTCCACAGTGTGCCATCACAGCAGTAAGATGTGTGACCTGTTGCCACAAGAAAAGGGCAACCAGTGAAGAACAAAACACCATTGTAAATACAATATAATAATAATATTTATGTTTATTTATTTTCCCTTGTGCACGCACCACATTCCATCATTTTTTTGTTATTTTACATTTTTTTTCATTTCACTTCACCAATTTGGACTATTTACTATGTTAATTACATGAAATCCAAGTTAAAATCCATTTAAATGGACAGATAATGAGAAGAAGGCAGACGGGTTTCCGTTTATTTGCGTTGTTTGTAACTTTTTTACATTTTATTTGCAAATTTTGTACATAATCTTTTACGCCACTGTCCCTTATGACCGAAAATAACTTCTGGACATCAGGACTGTGATTACTCACCACGGACTGGCAGAATCCTTCTTTTCCTTTAACGAGTCTGACGAGCCTGACGCGAACGATAATACTGCTCTCGGGAACAGGCCCAGATCGCCGTGATTTGCGTGAAGAGGTGGAGAAAAAGGGGCCGGAGGGCAGGCTGCCTTCTGAGAATTTATAGGCGATCAAATAAACCCCCACTTCCTTCCATTCTGCTGGCAAACGTGCAATCTTTGGAGAATAAAATAGATGACCTACGGGGAAGATTAAACTACCAACATGACATTCAAAACTGTAACATCTTATGCTTCACGGAGTCGTGGCTGAACGACGACACTATCAACATACAGCTGGCTGGTTTTACGCTGTACCGACAGGATAGAACAGCAGCGTCTGGTAAGACAAGGGGCGGCGAGCTATGTATTTAGGTAAATAACAGCTGGTGCACGATATCTAAGGAAGTCTCAAGCTATTGCTAGCCTGAGGTAGAGTATCTCATGATAAGCTGTAGACCACACCATCTAACTAGAGAGTCTGTATTTGTTGTAGCTGTCTCCATACCACCAGTCAGAGGCACTAA
This sequence comes from Oncorhynchus keta, assembly GCF_023373465.1. NCBI lineage: Eukaryota > Metazoa > Chordata > Actinopteri > Salmoniformes > Salmonidae > Oncorhynchus > Oncorhynchus keta. The sequence continues at coordinate 55,345,417 of NC_068441.1, forward strand.
GACAGCATTAAATTAGCTGTATTCCGCCATAAGCAAACAAGAAAACGCTCCCCAGAGGTGGCGCTCCTAGTGGCCGGGGACTTTAATGCAAGGAAACTTAAATCTGTTTTACCAAATTTCTATCAGCATGTTGAATGTGCAACCAGAGGGGAAAAAAAACTCCAGACCACCTTTACTCCACACACTAAGACGCAAACAAAGCTCTCCCTCACCCTCCATTTGGTAAATCTGACCATAATTCTATCCTCCTGATTCCTGCTTACAAAAAAATAATTAAAGCAGGAAGCACCAGTAACTCAGTCAATAAATAAATAAATAAATAAATAAATATATATATATATATATATATATATATATATATATGGATATATGGATATATGGAGATATATATATATATGGATAGATAGATAGATATGAATAGATATATATATATCAACGAATTGGCGAGGGCACTAGAACAGTCTGCAGCACCCTAGTAGAATGCTACTTGGCCCTAAACAGAGAGTACACAGCAGCAGAATACCTGACCACCGTGACTGACCCAAATTTAAGGAAAACGTTGACTATTTACAGACTCGGTGAGCATATCCTTGCTATTGGCAGACCTGGCTCTCAAGAGAAGACAGGCTATGTGCACACGGCCCACAAAATGAAGTGGAAACTGAGCTGCACTTCCTAACCTCCTGCCAAATGTATGACCATATTAGAGACACATATTTCCCTCAGATTACACAGATCCACAAAGAATTTGAAAACTCCCATATCTACTGGGTGAAATACCACACTGTGCCATCACAGTAACACGATTTGTGACCTGTTGTCACAAGAAAACCAGTGAAGAACAAACATTGTAAATACAACCCATATTTATGTTTATTTATTTTCCCTTGTGTACTTTAACCATTTGCACATCGTTACAACACTGAATATATAATTTGTGACATTTTAAATGTCTTTATTCTTTTGGAAGCTCTGTGAGTGTAATGTTTACTGTTCACTTTTATTGTTTATTTCACTTTTGTTTATTATCTACTTCACTTGCTTTGGCAATGTTAACATAGGTTACCCAATAAAGCCCTTAAATTGAATTGAGAGATGAGAGACATAACCGAGACAGAGAGACGATGGTTGTTGGGGGAGGACGCAGAGAGCTGTGGGTTGGCAGCGCACTACATTGCTGCCTGCCATAAGATGAGGGACAGTGTCTGACAGACCAATCAACCTGTCCTCTACTGTATGCTTATTGAATGTAGGGTTATTTTGACCCTTGGTTATTGTTGTTACTGGTGTCCCGTTGACAATTTTGATTGTTATTATTTTTCATATTGTAAATATCCAAAGTAAGCTTTGGCAAACTGTACATTGTTTACGTCATGCCAATAAAGCAAATTGAATTGGATTGAATTGAGAGAGCGAGAGAGAGAGAGAGATAACAGAGAAAGAGAGAGACATAACAGAGCAAGAGAGACATGATCAGAGAGAGAGACAGAAAGACAGAGACATAACAGAGAAAGAGAACCTTCCTCCTCTCCTCCCCTCCCAGCCAGAGCAGTATGAAGAGAACCTTCCTCCTCTCCTCCCCTCCCAGCCAGAGCAGTATGAAGAGAACCTTCCTCCCCTCCCCTCCCCTCCCAGCCAGAGCAGTATGAAGAGAACCTTCCTCCTCTCCCCTCCCCTCCCAGCCAGAGAGCAGTATGAAGAGAACCTTCCTCCCCTCCTCCCAGCCAGAGCAGTATGAAGAGAACCTTCCTCCCCTCCCCTCCCAGCCAGAGCAGTATGAAGAGAACCTTCCTCCCTCCCCTCCCAGCCAGAGCTGAAGAGAACCTTCCTCCCTCCTCCCCTCCCAGCCAGAGCAGTATGAAGAGAACCTTCCTCCTCTCCCCTCCCCTCCCAGCCCAGTATGAAGAGAACCTTCCTCCTCCCCCCTCCCAGCCAGAGCAGTATGAAGAGAACCTTCCTCCCTCCTCACCCTCCCCTCCTCCCCTCCCCTCCCAGCCAGAGCAGTATGAAGAGAACCTTCCTCCTCTCCCCTCCCTCCCAGCCAGAGCAGTATGAAGAGAACCTTCCTCCCCTCCTCACCCTCCCCTCCTCCCCTCCCAGCCAGAGAGCAGTATGAAGAAAACCTTCCTCCTCTCCTCACCCTCCCCTCCCCTCCTAGCCAGAGAGCAGTATGAAGAGAACCTTCCTCCCCTCCTCACCCTCCCCTCTCCTCCTCCCAGCCAGAGAGCAGCATGAAGAAAACCTTCCTCCTCTCCTCACCCTCCTCTCCTCCCCTCCCAGCCAGAGAGCAGTATGAAGAAAACCTTACTTCCCTCCTCCCCTCCTCTCCTCCTCTCCTTTCCTTCCTCCTCTCCCCTCCTCCTCTCCCCTCCTCCCCTCTCAGCCAGAGAGCAGTATGAAGAGAACCTTCCTCCCCTCCTCCCCTCCCCTCCTCCTCTCCTCCCTTCCTCCTCCTCCCTTCCTCCTCTCCTCCCTTCCTCCTCTCCTCTCCTTCCTCCCCTCCTCCTCCCAGCCAGAGAGCAGTATGAAGAGAACCTTCCTCCTCCTCCCCTCCCCTCCTCCCTTCCTCCTCTCCTTCCCTTCCTCCCCTCCCCTCCTCCTCTCAGCCAGAGAGCAGTATGAAGAGAACCTTCCTCCTCTCCTCCCCTTCCTCCTCTCCTCACCCTCCCCTCCTCCTCTCCCCTCCTCCCCTCCCAGCCAGAGAGCAGTATGAAGAGAACTTCCTCCCCTCCTCCCCCTCCCCCTTCCCTCCTCCCCTCCCCTCCTCCTCTCCTTCCCTTCCTCCTCTCCTCACCCCCTCCTCCTCTCCCCCCTCCCCTCTCAGCCAG
>NC_068441.1:55353244-55395744 GCF_023373465.1 Oncorhynchus keta
AACCCTGCCAAGCTGTGGTCTATATTATTCCTCTAGTTGTGGAGGTCCTTCCCTGACTCTAACCCTGCCAAGCTGTGGTCTATATTATTACTCTGGTTTTAGAGGTCCTTCCCTGACTCTAACCCTGCCTAGCTGTGGTCTATATTATTCCTCTGGTTTTAGAGGTCCTTCCCTGACTCTAACCCTGCCAAGCTGTGGTCTATATTATTACTCTGGTTTTAGAGGTCCTTCCCTGACTCTAACCCTGCCAAGCTGTGGTCTATATTATTACTCTGGTTTTAGAGGTTCTTCCCTGACTCTAACCCTGCCAAGCTGTGGTCTATATTATTACTCTGGTTGTGGAGGTCCTTCCCTGACTCTAACCCTGCCAAGTTGTGGTCTATATTATTACTCTGGTTGTGGAGGTCCTTCCCTGACTCTAACCCTGCCAAGCTGTGGTCTATATTATTACTCTGGTTTTAGAGGTTCTTCCCTGACTCTAACCCTGCCAAGCTGTGGTCTATATTATTCCTCTGGTTGTGGAGGTTCTTCCCTGACTCTAACCCTGCCAAGCTGTGGTCTATATTATTCCTCTGGTTGTGGAGGTTCTTCCCTGACTCTAACCCTGCCAAGCTGTGGTCTATATTATTCCTCTGGTTGTGGAGGTTCTTCCCTGACTCTAACCCTGCCAAGCTGTGGTCTATATTATTCCTCTGGTTTTAGAGGTTCTTCCCTGACTCTAACCCTGCCAAGCTGTGGTCTATATTATTACTCTGGTTGTGGAGGTCCTTCCCTGACTCTAACCCTGCCAAGCTGTGGCCTATATTATTCCTCTGGTTTTAGAGGTCCTTCCCTGACTCTAACCCTGCCAAGCTGTGGTCTATATTATTCCTCTGGTTGTGGAGGTTCTTCCCTGACTCTAACCCTGCCTAGCTGTGGTCTATATTATTCCTCTGGTTTTAGAGGTTCTTCCCTGACTCTAACCCTGCCAAGCTGTGGTCTATATTATTACTCTGGTTTTAGAGGTCCTTCCCTGACTCTAACCCTGCCAAGCTGTGGTCTATATTATTACTCTGGTTTTAGAGGTCCTTCCCTGACTCTAACCCTGCCAAGCTGTGGTCTATATTATTACTCTGGTTGTGGAGGTCCTTCCCTGACTCTAACCCTGCCAAGCTGTGGTCTATATTATTCCTCTGGTTTTAGAGGTCCTTCCCTGACTCTAACCCTGCCAAGCTGTGGTCTATATTATTCCTCTGGTTGTGGAGGTCCTTCCCTGACTCTAACCCTGCCAAGCTGTGGTCTATATTATTACTCTGGTTGTGGAGGTTCTTCCCTGACTCTAACCCTGCCAAGCTGTGGTCTATATTATTCCTCTGGTTTTAGAGGTCCTTCCCTGACTCTAACCCTGCCAAGCTGTGGTCTATATTATTCCTCTGGTTGTGGAGGTCCTTCCTGACTCTAACCCTGCCAAGCTGTGGTCTATATTATTACTCTGGTTTTAGAGGTCCTTCCCTGACTCTAACCCTGCCTAGCTGTGGTCTATATTATTCCTCTGGTTTTAGAGGTCCTTCCCTGACTCTAACCCTGCCAAGCTGTGGTCTATATTATTACTCTGGTTTTAGAGGTCCTTCCCTGACTCTAACCCTGCCAAGCTGTGGTCTATATTATTACTCTGGTTTTAGAGGTTCTTCCCTGACTCTAACCCTGCCAAGCTGTGGTCTATATTATTACTCTGGTTGTGGAGGTCCTTCCCTGACTCTAACCCTGCCAAGCTGTGGTCTATATTATTACTCTGGTTGTGGAGGTCCTTCCCTGACTCTAACCCTGCCAAGCTGTGGTCTATATTATTACTCTGGTTTTAGAGGTTCTTCCCTGACTCTAACCCTGCCAAGCTGTGGTCTATATTATTCCTCTGGTTGTGGAGGTTCTTCCCTGACTCTAACCCTGCCAAGCTGTGGTCTATATTATTCCTCTAGTTGTGGAGGTTCTTCCCTGACTCTAACCCTGCCAAGCTGTGGTCTATATTATTCCTCTGGTTGTGGAGGTTCTTCCCTGACTCTAACCCTGCCAAGCTGTGGTCTATATTATTCCTCTGGTTTTAGAGGTTCTTCCCTGACTCTAACCCTGCCAAGCTGTGGTCTATATTATTACTCTGGTTGTGGAGGTCCTTCCCTGACTCTAACCCTGCCAAGCTGTGGTCTATATTATTCCTCTGGTTTTAGAGGTCCTTCCCTGACTCTAACCCTGCCAAGCTGTGGTCTATATTATTCCTCTGGTTGTGGAGGTTCTTCCCTGACTCTAACCCTGCCTAGCTGTGGTCTATATTATTCCTCTGGTTTTAGAGGTTCTTCCCTGACTCTAACCCTGCCAAGCTGTGGTCTATATTATTACTCTGGTTTTAGAGGTTCTTCCCTGACTCTAACCCTGCCAAGCTGTGGTCTATATTATTCCTCTGGTTGTGGAGGTTCTTCCCTGACTCTAACCCTGCCAAGCTGTGGTCTATATTATTCCTCTGGTTTTAGAGGTTCTTCCCTGACTCTAACCCTGCCAAGCTGTGGTCTATATTATTACTCTGGTTTTAGAGGTCCTTCCCTGACTCTAACCCTGCCAAGCTGTGGTCTATATTATTATTCCTCTGGTTTTCAGGTTCTTCCCTGACTTCAACCGCCCACCAGAAACCAAGCTGTGGTCTATATTATTCCTCTGGTTGTGGAGGTCCTTCAACCTGACTCTAACCCTGCCAAGCTGTGGTCTATATTATTACTCTGGTTTTAGAGGTTCTACCCTGCCAAGCTGTGGTGACTATTAACCCTGGTTTTAGGGTTCTTCCCTGAAAAGCTGTGGTCTATATTATTCCTCTGGTTGTGGAGGTTCTTTGCATCTAACCCATTCAACCGAAGCTGTGGTCTACTGGTCTATTATTCCTCTGGTTGTGGATACCGGTTCTTCCCTGACTAACCCTGCCAAGCTGTGGTCTATATTATTCCTCTGGTTGTGGAGGTCCTTCCCCGACTCTAACCCTCCTCTGGCCAAGCTGTCCACCGGAAACACCCTATATTATATTCCTCTGGTTTTAGAGGTCCTTCCCTGACTCTAACCCTGCCAAGCTGTGGTCTATATTATTACTCTGGTTTTAATGGTTCTTCCTCTAGTGACATTTTACATAACAGCCATTTAGGAAATTGCAAAGTGCTTTGGTCTATATTATTACTCTGGCACTTTTTAGAGGTCCTTCCCTGACTCTAACCCTGCCAAGCTGTGGTCTATATTATTACTCTGGTTTTAGAGGTTCTTCCCTGACTCTAACCCTGCCAAGCTGTGGTCTATATTATTCCTCTGGTTGTGGAGGTTCTTCCCTGACTCTAACCCTGCCAATCTGTGGTCTATATTATTCCTCTGGTTTTAGAGGTTCTTCCCTGACTCTAACCCTGCCTAGCTGTGGTCTATATTATTCCTCTGGTTTTAGAGGTCCTTCCCTGACTCTAACCCTGCCAAGCTGTGGTCTATATTATTACTCTGGTTGTGGAGGTTCTTCCTGACTCTAACCCTGCCAAGCTGTGGTCTATATTATTACTCTGGTTGTGGAGGTTCTTCCTGACTCTAACCCTGCCAAGCTGTGGTCTATATTGGAGGTTCTTTACTCTAACCCTGCCTAGCTGGTTGTGGGAGGTCCTTCCCTGACTCTAACCCTGCCAAGCTGTGGTCTATATTATTCCTCTGGTTTTAGAGGTCCTTCCCTGACTCTAACCCTGCCAAGCTGTGGTCTATATTATTCCTCTGGTTTTAGAGGTCCTTCCCTGACTCTAACCCTGCCTAGCTGTGGTCTATATTATTCCTCTGGTTTTAGAGGTTCTTCCCTGACTCTAACCCTGCCAAGCTGTGGTCAAGCTGTGGTCTATATTATTACTCTGGTTGTGGAGGTCCTTCCCTGACTCTAACCCTGCCAAGCTGTGGTCTATATTATTCCTCTGGTTTTAGAGGTTCTTCCCTGAGCTGTGGTCTCTCTAACCCTGCCAAGCTGTGGTCTATATTATTACTCTGGTTGTGGAGGTTCTTCCTGACTCTAACCCTGCCAAGCTGTGGTCTATATTATTACTCTGGTTGTGGAGGTTCTTCCCTGACTCTAACCCTGCCAAGCTGTGGTCTATATTATTCCTCTGGTTTTAGAGGTCCTTCCCTGACTCTAACCCTGCCAAGCTGTGGTCTATATTATTCCTCTGGTTTTAGAGGTCCTTCCCTGACTCTAACCCTGCCAAGCTGTGGTCTATATTATTCCTCTGTTTTAGAGGTCCTTCCCTGACTCTAACCCTGCCAAGCTGTGGTCTATATTATTACTCTGGTTTTAGAGGTCCTTCCCTGACTCTAACCCTGCCAAGCTGTGGTCTATATTATTACTCTGGTTTTAGAGGTCCTTCCCTGACTCTAACCCTGCCAAGCTGTGGTCTATATTATTACTCTGGTTGTGGAGGTTCTTCCCTGACTCTAACCCTGCCAAGCTGTGGTCTATATTATTACTCTGGTTGTGGAGGTTCTTCCCTGACTCTAACCCTGCCAAGCTGTGGTCTATTATTCCTCTGGTTTTAGAGGTTCTTCCCTGACTCTAACCCTGCCAAGCTGTGGTCCATATTATTCCTCTGGTTGTGGAGGTTCTTCCCTGACTCTAACCCTGCCAAGCTGTGGTCTATATTATTCCTCTGGTTTTAGAGGTTCTTCCCTGACTCTAACCCTGCCAAGCTGTGGTCTATATTATTCCTCTGGTTTTAGAGGTCCTTCCTGACTCTAACCCTGCCAAGCTGTGGTCTATATTATTCCTCTGGTTTTAGAGGTTCTTCCCTGACTCTAACCCTGCCAAGCTGTGGTCTATATTATTACTCTGGTTTTAGAGGTCCTTCCTGACTCTAACCCTGCCAAGCTGTGGTCTATATTATTACTCTGGTTTTAGAGGTTCTTCCCTGACTCTAACCCTGCCAAGCTGTGGTCTATATTATTACTCTGGTTTTAGAGGTCCTTCCTGACTCTAACCCTGCCAAGCTGTGGTCTATATTATTCCTCTGGTTTTAGAGGTTCTTCCCTGACTCTAACCCTGCCAAGCTGTGGTCTATATTATTCCTCTGGTTTTAGAGGTTCTTCCCTGACTCTAACCCTGCCAAGCTGTGGTCTAAACACACATTCAACCGATACTGCATTATCACACATTCAACCAGATACTGCATTATCACACATTCAACCAGATACTGCATTATCACACAGAAACCAAGATATTGCATTATCACACCAGAAACACACATTCAACTGGATACTGCATTATCACACATTCAACTGGATACTGCATTATCACACATTCAACCAGATACTGATACCATTATCACACATTCAACTGGATACTGCATTATCACACCGAAACACACATTCAGCCGGATACTGCATTATCACACCAGAAACGCGCATTCAACCGATACTGCATTATCACACATTCAACCGGATACTGCATTATCAGAAACACATTCAACCAGATACTGCATTATCAGAAACACATTCAACCAGATACCGCATTACACCAGAAACACGCATTCAAACGGATACTGCATTATCACACCGGAAACACATTCAACCGGATACTGCATTATCACACCAGAAACGCGCATTCAACCGGATACTGCATTATCACACATTCAACCGGATACTGCATTATCACCAGAAACACACATTCAACTGGATACTGCATTATCACCAGAAACACACATTCAACCGGATATTGCATTATCACACCAGAAACACACATTCAACTGGATACTGCATTATCACACATTCAACTGGATACCGCATTATCACACCATTCTTTCAGCCGGATACGCATTATCACACATTCAACCGGATACTGCATTATCACACCACACATTCAACTGGATACTGCATTATCGTACATTCAACGGATACCGCATTATCACCGGAAACACACATTCAGCCGGATACTGCATTATCAGAAACGCGCATTCAACCGGATACCGCATTATCACACATTCAACCGGATACCGCATTATCATACCAGAAACACGCATTCAACTGGATACTGCATTATCACACCAGAAACACGCATTCAACCGGATACCGCATTATCACACCAGAAACACGCATTCAAACGGATATTGCATTATCGCACCAGAAACACGCATTCAACCGGATACCGCATTATCACACCAGGAACACACATTCAACTGGATACTGCATTATCACACATTCAACCGAATACCGCATTATCACACCAGAAACACACATTCAACTGGATACCGCATTAGCACACATTCAACCGATACCGCATTATCACACATTCAACGGATACATCATTATCACACCAGAAACACATTCAACCGGATACAGCATTATCACACCAGGAACAACACACCTTCAACTGGATAACGCATTATCACACCACACATTCAACTGGATACCGCATTATCACACCGGAAACAACACATTCAACTGGATACCACATTATCACACCGGAAACACACATTCAACCGGATACCGCATTATCACACCGGAAACACACATTCAACCGAATTCGCATTATCACACCGGAAACACCTTCTTACCCTCCATGTTCCAGGGTAAACTAAGCCAACTCTCAGCTCTGACTTGGGCCGGGAGTGGAGACAAAAGCCTTAAAGGGAAGTGTCGTCTATAATTACTGTGAATAATAATGGCGGTCCTCTAGTGTTACATTTTACATAACAGCAGTTCATTTAGGAAATTAAAAGTATTATCAAAAAGTGCTTTGGGAAATCCATTTTTAGAAAAAGTTGTTTAAAGAAAGTAGTGCACTTTTCAACAGGTTTTGGAGGTCCTTCCCTGACTCTAACCCTGCCTAGCTGTGGTCTATATTATTCCTCTGGTTTTAGAGGTTATTCCCTGACTCTAACCCTGCCAAGCTGTGGTCTATATTATTCCTCAGGTTTTAGAGGTTCTTCCTGACTCTAACCCTGCCTAGCTGTGGTCTATATTATTCCTCTGGTTTTAGAGGTTCTTCCCTGACTCTAACCCTGCCAAGCTGTGGTCTATATTATTCCTCTGGTTTGTGGAGTTTCTTCCCTGACTCTAACCCTGCCAAGCTGTGGTCTATATTATTCCTCTGGTTGTGGAGGTTCTTCCCTGACTCTAACCCTGCCAAGCTGTGGTCTATATTATTACTCTGGTTGTGGAGGTTCTTCCCTGACTCTAACCCTGCCAAGCTGTGGTCTATATTATTACTCTGGTTGTGGAGGTTCTTCCCTGACTCTAACCCTGCCAAGCTGTGGTCTATATTATTACTCTGGTTGTGGAGGTCCTTCCCTGACTCTAACCCTGCCAAGCTGTGGTCTATATTATTCCTCTGGTTTTAGAGGTCCTTCCCTGACTCTAACCCTGCCAAGCTGTGGTCTATATTATTCCTCTGGTTTTAGAGGTCCTTCCCTGACTCTAACCCTGCCTAGCTGTGGTCTATATTATTCCTCTGGTTTTAGAGGTTCTTCCCTGACTCTAACCCTGCCAAGCTGTGGTCTATATTATTACTCTGGTTGTGGAGGTCCTTCCTGACTCTAACCCTGCCAAGCTGTGGTCTATATTATTCCTCTGGTTTTAGAGGTTCTTCCTGACTCTAACCCTGCCAAGCTGTGGTCTATATTATTACTCTGGTTGTGGAGGTTCTTCCCTCTAACCCTGCCAAGCTGTGGTCTATATTATTACTCTGGTTGTGGAGGTTCTTCCCTGACTCTAACCCTGCCAAGCTGTGGTCTATATTATTCCTCTGGTTTTAGAGGTCCTTCCCTGACTCTAACCCTGCCAAGCTGTGGTCTATATTATTACTCTGGTTGTGGAGGTTCTTCCCTGACTCTAACCCTGCCAAGCTGTGGTCTATATTATTACTCTGGTTGTGGAGGTCCTTCCCTGACTCTAACCCTGCCAAGCTGTGGTCTATATTATTCCTCTGGTTTTAGAGGTCCTTCCCTGACTCTAACCCTGCCAAGCTGTGGTCTATATTATTCCTCTGGTTTTAGAGGTCCTTCCCTGACTCTAACCCTGCCTAGCTGTGGTCTATATTATTCCTCTGGTTTTAGAGGTTCTTCCTGACTCTAACCCTGCCAAGCTGTGGTCTATATTATTACTCTGGTTGTGGAGGTCCTTCCTGACTCTAACCCTGCCAAGCTGTGGTCTATATTATTCCTCTGGTTTTAGAGGTTCTTCCCTGACTCTAACCCTGCCAAGCTGTGGTCTATATTATTACTCTGGTTGTGGAGGTTCTTCCCTGACTCTAACCCTGCCAAGCTGTGGTCTATATTATTACTCTGGTTGTGGAGGTTCTTCCCTGACTCTAACCCTGCCAAGCTGTGGTCTATATTATTCCTCTGGTTTTAGAGGTCCTTCCCTGACTCTAACCCTGCCAAGCTGTGGTCTATATTATTCCTCTGGTTTTAGAGGTCCTTCCCTGACTCTAACCCTGCCAAGCTGTGGTCTATATTATTCCTCTGGTTTTAGAGGTCCTTCCCTGACTCTAACCCTGCCAAGCTGTGGTCTATATTATTACTCTGGTTTTAGAGGTCCTTCCCTGACTCTAACCCTGCCAAGCTGTGGTCTATATTATTACTCTGGTTTTAGAGGTCCTTCCCTGACTCTAACCCTGCCAAGCTGTGGTCTATATTATTACTCTGGTTGTGGAGGTTCTTCCCTGACTCTAACCCTGCCAAGCTGTGGTCTATATTATTACTCTGGTTGTGGAGGTTCTTTGACTCTAACCCTGCCAAGCTGTGGTCTATATTATTCCTCTGGTTTTAGAGGTTCTTCCCTGACTCTAACCCTGCCAAGCTGTGGTCCATATTATTCCTCTGGTTGTGGAGGTTCTTCCCTGACTCTAACCCTGCCAAGCTGTGGTCTATATTATTCCTCTGGTTTTAGAGGTTCTTCCCTGACTCTAACCCTGCCAAGCTGTGGTCTATATTATTCCTCTGGTTTTAGAGGTCCTTCCTGACTCTAACCCTGCCAAGCTGTGGTCTATATTATTCCTCTGGTTTTAGAGGTTCTTCCCTGACTCTAACCCTGCCAAGCTGTGGTCTATATTATTACTCTGGTTTTAGAGGTCCTTCCCTGACTCTAACCCTGCCAAGCTGTGGTCTATATTATTACTCTGGTTTTAGAGGTTCTTCCCTGACTCTAACCCTGCCAAGCTGTGGTCTATATTATTACTCTGGTTTTAGAGGTCCTTCCCTGACTCTAACCCTGCCAAGCTGTGGTCTATATTATTCCTCTGGTTTTAGAGGTTCTTCCCTGACTCTAACCCTGCCAAGCTGTGGTCTATATTATTCCTCTGGTTTTAGAGGTTCTTCCCTGACTCTAACCCTGCCAAGCTGTGGTCTAAACACACATTCAACCGGATACTGCATTATCACACATTCAACCGGATATTATCACACCAGAAACACACATTCAACTGGTTTATCACACCAGAAACACACATTCAACCGGATATTGTCACACCTTCCCTGATACTGCATTATAACCCTACCGCTTTATCCACCAGCTGTGGTCTATATTACTTCCTCTGGTTTTAGCATTCAAGGTCCATTTCACACATTGATACATTATCATACCAGAAACACGCATTCAACTGGATACTGCATTATCACACCAGAAACAGCATTCAACCAGATGTCACACCAGAAACACGCATTCGGATATATTATCACACCGGAAACACACATTCAGCCGGATACCGCATTATCACACCAGAAACGCTGCATTCAACCGGATACCGCATTATCACACATTCAACCGGAGGTCCTTCATACCAGAAACACACATTCAACTGGATACTCAGAAACACACATTAATTATCCCTGCCAACTGGATACCGCATTATCACACCAGAAACAGCTGCCGGTCTATATTACACATTCTCTGGTTTTAGAGGTCCTTCAACTGACTCTAACGTACATTCAATTGGATACCTCATTATGCCAAGCTGTCACACCAGGTCTATATTATTCAACTCTGGTTTACCAGAAACACGCATTCAACTGGATACTGCATTATCACACCAGAAACACGCTTCAACCGGATACCGCATTATCACACCAGAAACACGCATTCAAACGGATATTGCATTATCGCACCAGAAAAGCTTGGTCTATATTATTACATTCAACTGGATACTCTGGCATTATTTAGAGGCATTATCACACATTCTGGATACTTATCACCCTGAAACACGTTCAACCGGATCATTATAACCTTCAACTGGATAACGATTATCACACCGGAAACACACATTCAACTGTGGTCTATATTATTCAACTGGATACCACATTTCACACCGAAGGTCCTTCAACCTGATACTCATTATCACACCGGAAACACTGAGGCATTATCACACCGGAAACACCCCTTACCCTCCATGTTCCAGGGTAAACTAAGTCCTTCAGCTCTGACTGGGCCGGGAGTGGAGACAAAACCCTTAAAGGGAAGTGTGGTCTATAATTATTACTCTGGTTGTAGAGGTTACTTCCCTGACTCTAACCCTGCAAAAAGCTGTGGTCTATATTATTACTCTGGTTTTGGAGGTCCTTCCCTGACTCTAACCCTGCCTAGCTGTGGTCTATATTATTCCTCTGGTTTTAGAGGTCCTTCCCTGACTCTAACCCTGCCAAGCTGTGGTCTATATTATTCCTCTGGTTTTAGAGGTTCTTCCCTGACTCTAACCCTGCCAAGCTGTGGTCTATATTATTACTCTGGTTTTGGACTCTAACCCTGCCAAGCTGTGGTCTATATTATTCCTCTGGTTGTGGAGGTTCTTCCCTGACTCTAACCCTGCCAAGCTGTGGTCTGTATTATTCCTCTAGTTGTGGAGGTTCTTCCCTGACTCTAACCCTGCCAAGCTGTGGTCTATATTATTCCTCTGGTTGTGGAGGTTCTTCCCTGACTCTAACCCTGCCAAGCTGTGGTCTATATTATTCCTCTGGTTTTAGAGGTTCTTCCCTGACTCTAACCCTGCCAAGCTGTGGTCTATATTATTACTCTGGTTGTGGAGGTCCTTCCTGACTCTAACCCTGCCAAGCTGTGGTCTATATTATTCCTCTGGTTTTAGAGGTCCTTCCCTGACTCTAACCCTGCCAAGCTGTGGTCTATATTATTCCTCTGGTTGTGGAGGTTCTTCCCTGACTCTAACCCTGCCTAGCTGTGGTCTATATTATTCCTCTGGTTTTAGAGGTTCTTCCCTGACTCTAACCCTGCCAAGCTGTGGTCTATATTATTACTCTGGTTTTAGAGGTTCTTCCCTGACTCTAACCCTGCCAAGCTGTGGTCTATATTATTCCTCTGGTTGTGGAGGTTCTTCCCTGACTCTAACCCTGCCAAGCTGTGGTCTATATTATTCCTCTGGTTTTAGAGGTTCTTCCCTGACTCTAACCCTGCCAAGCTGTGGTCTATATTATTACTCTGGTTTTAGAGGTCCTTCCCTGACTCTAACCTGCCAAGCTGTGGTCCATATTATTACTCTGACCCTTACCTTGGTAATGCTGCAGTAATTTGTTGGTCCTGATGTCCCAGACCTTGACAGTGTTGTCTGTGCAAGCAGCAGCAATGCATGTTCCACTGGGATGGAAGTCGGCATAGTTCACATACCTAGAAAACAGGACAGAAACAGACAATCTGTCGACATCTACAGTTGAAGTCAGAAGATTACATACACATTAGCCAAATACATTTAAATTCAGTTTTTCACAATTCCTGACATTTAATCCTAGGAAGAATTCCATTACACCTCCTCCTCCATGCTTCACGGTGGGAACCACACATCCGGAGATCATCCGTTCACCTACTCTGCGTCTCACAAAGACATTTGTGGGGGAATCCAATAGTCCAGAAATCTCAAATTTGGACTCATCAGACCAAAGGATAGATATCCACCAATCTAATGTCCATCGCTCATGTTTCTTGTCCCAAACAAGTATCTTCTTCCTATCGGTGTCCTTTAATAGTGGTTTCTCTGCAGCAATTCAACCATGAAGGCCTGATTCACACAGTGTCTGTTACTTGAACTCTGTGAAGCATTTATTTGGGCTGCAATCTGCGGTGTAGTTAACTCTACTGAACTTATCCTCTGCAGCAAAGGTAACTCTGGGTCTTCCTTTCCTGAAGCGGTCCTCATGAGAGCCAGTTTCATCACAGCTCTTGATGGTTTTTGCGAAGAAACATTCACTGCACTTGAAGAAACTGTAAAAGTTCTTGAAATATTCCGTATTGACTGACCTTCATGTCTTAAGTAATGATGGACTGTTGTTTCTATTTGCTTATTTGAGCTGTTCTTGCCATAATATGGACTTGGTCTTTTACCAAATATGGACATCTTCTGTATACCACCCCTACCTTGTCACAATACAACTGATTGGCTCAAAAAAGGAAAGAAATGCCAAAAATGTACTTTTAACAAGCACACCTATTAATTGAAATGCATTCCAGGTGACTACCTCATGAAGCTGGTTGAGAGAATGCCAAGAGTGTGCAAAGATGTCATCAAGGCAAAGGCTGGCTACTTTAAAAATAATCTCAAATATAAAAAATATATTTTGATTTGTTTAAACCTTTTTAGGTTACGACATGATTCCATGTGTTATTTCATAGTTTTGATGTCTTCACTATTATTCTACAATGTAGAAAATAGTCTAAATAAAGAAAAACCCTTGAATGAGTAGGTGTCAAAACGTTTGTGTGTGTGTGTGTATGTGTGTGTGTGTGTGTGTGATAGAGAGAGATACATACACACTTTATACATGCACAGAATACACACAGTGCATTCGGAAGTATTCATTTCCACATTTTGTTACGTTACAGCCTTATTCTAAAATGGATTAAATTAACAATTAATCTACATACAATACCCCAAAATGACAATGGTTTGTAGAAATGTTTGCAAATTTATGAAACATAAAAAACACAAGTATTCAGACCCTTTGCAATGAGACTCAACATTGAACATCCTGTTTCCATTGATCATCCTTGAGATGTTTCTACAATTTGGAGTACACCTGTGGTAAATTCATCATTTTTAAATGAAAGAAGTTTGAAACCACCAAGACTCTTTCTAGAGCTGTCCGCTCGGCCAAACTGAGTAATAGGGGAGAAGGGCCTTGGTCAGGGAGGTGACCAAGAACCCGATGGTCACTCTGACAGAGCTCCAGAGTTCCTCTGTGGAGATGGGAGAAACTTCCAGAAGGACAACCATCTCTGCAGCTCTCCACCAATCAGGCCTTTATGGTAGAGTGGCCAGACGAAAGCCACTCCTCAGTAAAAGACACATGACAGCCCTCTTGGAGTTTGCCAAAAGGCACCTAAAGGACTCTCAGACCATGAGAAACAAGATTCTCTGGTCTGATGTAACCAAGATTGAACTCTTTGGCCTGAATGCCAAGTGTCACATCTTGAAGAAACCTGGCACTATCTATACGGTGAAGCATGGTGGTGGCAGCATCAAGCTGTGGGGATGTTTTTCAACAGCAGGGGCTGGGAGACTAGTCAGGATCAAGGGACAGAAGCAAATTGCAAAGAGATCCTTGAGGAAAATCTGCTTGGGTGCGCAGGACCTCAGACTGGGGCGAAGGTTCACCTTCCAACAGGACAACAGTACACTGCCAAGACAACGCAGGAGTGGCTTTGGGGCAAGTCTCTGAATGTCCTTGAGTGACCCAGCCAGAGCCCGGACTTGAACCCGATCTAACATCTCTGGAGAGACGTGAAAATAGCAGTGCAGTGAAGCTCCCCATCCAACCTGACAGAGCTTGAGAGGATCTGCAGAGAAGAATGGGAGAAACTCCCCAAATACAGGTGTGACAAGCTTGTAGCGTCATACCCAAGAAGACTTAAGGCCCTAATCACTGCCAAACGTGCTTCAACAAAGAACAGAGTAAAGGGTCTGAATACTTATGTAAATGTATTTTTCAGTTTTAAACTTCCTTTTAATTTGAAACATATCTAAAAACCTGTTTTTCTTTTGCATTATGGGGTATTGTGATGTCATTATGGGGTATTGTGATGTTATTATGGGGTATTGTGATGTCATTATGGGGTATTGTGTGTAGATTCTAATCCATTTTACAATACGGTTGTAACGTAACAAAATGTGACAAAAGTCAAGAGTTCTGAATACTTTCCAAACGCACTGTATACAGATTAAGCCTTTATACCCTCCATGTTCATAGAATGAGTGGATACACTCCTGACTCGTCTTGTCCCAGATCTTAATGCTCTTGTCGTCACTGGCCGATACTATCAACCTGCCGTCTGGTGAAAACCTGAAGACAGAAAGGACCAACAATGTGGGGGCGCATGGCATACGCACTGAACATAAATACACTACTTCAAATACTATACTTAGAACTTGGAAATCTTGTATAATGCTTTAAAAATGTACATAAAGCCTGTTTTAATGTTTGTGTTGTGAGAGAAACAGTAACGGATAGCCTGATCTCAGATCAGTTGGTGCCGTCTTGCTAAATCCTATGCTCATTGTCATAGAGAGCACAAACAGATCTGAGACCAGGCTAAGAAACAGATTGTTGATTCCATACAGACATCGTAATCATAACATCGTTGTGAGGGTAAAAACAGGTTGTTGGTTCCGTACAGACATCATAACATCGTTCTGAGGGTAAAAACAGGTTGTTGGTTCCGTACTTGGCACAGCGGACCCAGTTGATGTGTTGGTTGAGAGAGAAAAGGAACTTCTGTCGGTGAACGGTCCAGACTTTGAGAGTTTTGTCATCGGACGCGGTGACCAAGGTCTGTCCATCACCGGAGAAGCTGACACTACGCACCGTTCCGGTGTGGGCTCGGAACGCCGTGGACTCGCCCTTACTGAAAGGAAGAAACAGAGGAATTATGACCCGCCCCCCCCAGGACCAATTTCCTGACCAACTGAGTTCTACACATGGCCTTAACTTATTCTACACATGGCCTTAACTTATTCTACACATGGCCTTAACTTATTCTACACATGGCCTTAACTTATTCTACACATGGCCTTAACTTATTCTACACATGGCCTTAACTTATTCTACACATGGCCTTAACTTATTCCACACATGGCCTTAACTTATTCTACACATGGCCTTAACTTATTCTACACATGGCCTTAACTTATTCTACACATGGCCTTAACTTATTCCACACATGGCCTTAACTTATTCCACACATGGCCTTAACTTATTCTACACATGGCCTTAACTTATTCTACACATGGCCTTAACTTATTCTACACATGGCCTTAACTTATTCTACACATGGCCTTAACTTATTCCACACATGGCCTTAACTTATTCTACACATGGCCTTAACTTATTCTACACATGGCCTTAACTTATTCTACACATGGCCTTAACTTATTCTACACATGGCCTTAACTTATTCTACACATGGCCTTAACTTATTCTACACATGGCCTTAACTTATTCTACACATGGCCTTAACTTATTCTACACATGGCCTTAACTTATTCTACACATGGTCTTAACTTATTCTACACATGGCCTTAACTTATTCTACACATGGCCTTAACTTATTCTACACATGGCCTTAACATATTCTACACATGGCCTTAACTTATTCTACACATGGCCTTAACTTATTCTACACATGGCCTTACTGAAAGGAAGACTAATGACTCCAACCTAAGTGTATGTAAACTAGTTTTAATGACTCCAACCTAAGTGTATGTAAACTAGTTTTAATGACTCCAACCTAAGTGTATGTAAACTAGTTTTAATGACTCCAACCTAAGTGTATGTAAACTAGTTTTAATGACTCCAACCTAAGTGTATGTAAACTAGTTTTAATGACTCCAACCTAAGTGTATGTAAACTTCCGACTTCAACTGTATTTTTCAGTCTTATGGCTTGGGGGGGAAGGAGCTGTTCAGGATCCTGTTGGTTCCAGACTTGGTACATCGGAACCGCTTGCTGTACGGTAGTAGAGAGAACAGTCTATGACTTGGGTGGCTGGAGTCTGACACCGCCATAGTATAAAGGTCCTGGATGACAGGGAGCTTGGCCCCAGTGATGTGCTGGGCCGTATGCACTCCCCTCTGCAGCAGTTTGCGGTCGAATGCTAAGTAGTTGCCATACCAAGCGGTGATGCAACCAGACAAGAAGCGGATGGGGCGGTGCTCAGCCCTCCGTTTCCTGTAGTCCACGATCAGCTCCTTTGTCCTGCTGACGTTGAAGGAAAGGTTGTTGTCCTAGCACCATACTGCCAGGTCATTGACCTCATCACTGTAGGCTTTCTCATCGTTGTTGGTGATCAGGCCCACCACCATCGTGTTGTCAGCAAAGTTTAATGATGGTGTTGGTGTCGTGCGCGGCCTTGTAGTCATGGGTGAACAGGGAGTACACAACGGGACTAAGGACGCACCCCTGAGGCGCCCCCCCTGTGATGAGGATCAGCGTGGCAGACGTGTTGCTGCCTACCCTCACCACAAGGGGGGGGCAGCCCGTCAGGAGGTCCAGGATCCAGTTGCAGAGGGAGGTGTTTAGTCCCAGGGTCCTTTGCTTAGTGATGAGCTTGGAGGACACTATGGTGTTGAACGCTGAGCTGTAGTCTGTGAAAAGCATTCTGACGTAGATGTTCCTCTTGCACAGGTGCTTATCCATTGTGTCATGTGAAAGAAGGTACTACCCCATATGCTCTCTGAAGGTTTTCACTCAAACACTCTGCAGCATGACAGACTCGTCATGTGAATATTTCATCAAGTCTCTGAGAGTGTAGTATATTCTATGAGAGTGTTATTTCATCAAGTCTCAGAGAGTGTAGTATATTCTATGAGTGTGTTAATTCATCAAGTCTCAGAGAGTGTAGTATATTCTATGAGAGTGTTATTTCATCAAGTCTCAGAGAGTGTAGTATATTCTATGAGAGTGTTAATTCATCAAGTCTCAGAGAGTGTAGTATATTCTATGAGAGTGTTAATTCATCAAGTCTCAGAGTGTAGTATATTCTATGAGAGTGTTAATTCATCAAGTCTCAGAGTGTAGTATATTCTATGAGAGTGTTAATTCATCAAGTCTCAGAGTGTAGTATATTCTATGAGAGTGTTAATTCATCAAGTCTCAGAGTGTAGTATATTCTATGAGAGTGTTAATTCATCAAGTCTCAGAGAGTGTAGTATATTCTATGAGAGTGTTGATTCATCAAGTCTCAGAGTGTAGTATATTCTATGAGAGTGTTGATTCATCAAGTCTCAGAGTGTAGTATATTCTATGAGAGTGTTAATTCATCAAGTCTCTGAGAGTGTAGTATATTCTATGAGAGTGTTGATTCATCAAGTCTCAGAGTGTAGTATATTCTATGAGAGTGTTAATTCATCAAGTCTCAGAGAGTGTAGTATATTCTATGAGAGTGTTAATTCATCAAGTCTCAGAGAGTGTAGTATATTCTATGAGAGTGTTAATTCATCAAGTCTCAGAGAGTGTAGTATATTCTATGAGAGTGTTATTTCATCAAGTCTCAGAGAGTGTAGTATATTCTATGAGAGTGTTAATTCATCAAGTCTCAGAGAGTGTAGTATATTCTATGAGAGTGTTAATTCATCAAGTCTCAGAGAGTGTAGTATATTCTATGAGAGTGTTGATTCATCAAGTCTCTGAGAGTGTAGTATATTCTATGAGTGTGTTAATTCATCAAGTCTCAGAGAGTGTAGTATATTCTATGAGAGTGTTAATTCATCAAGTCTCAGAGAGTGTAGTATATTCTATGAGAGTGTTATTTCATCAAGTCTCAGAGAGTGTAGTATATTCTATGAGAGTGTTAATTCATCAAGTCTCAGAGAGTGTAGTATATTCTATGAGAGTGTTAATTCATCAAGTCTCAGAGAGTGTAGTATATTCTATGAGAGTGTTATTTCATCAAGTCTCAGAGAGTGTAGTATATTCTATGAGAGTGTTAATTCATCAAGTCTCAGAGAGTGTAGTATATTCTATGAGAGTGTTAATTCATCAAGTCTCAGAGAGTGTAGTATATTCTATGAGAGTGTTGATTCATCAAGTCTCTGAGAGTGTAGTATATTCTATGAGTGTGTTAATTCATCAAGTCTCAGAGAGTGTAGTATATTCTATGAGTGTGTTAATTCATCAAGTCTCAGAGTGTAGTATATTCTATGAGAGTGTTAATTCATCAAGTCTCTGAGAGTGTAGTATATTCTATGAGAGTGTTAATTCATCAAGTCTCTGAGAGTGTAGTATATTCTATGAGAGTGTTGATTCATCAAGTATCAGAGAGTGTAGTATATTCTATGAGAGTGTTAATTCATCAAGTCTCAGAGAGTGTAGTATATTCTATGAGAGTGTTAATTCATCAAGTCTCAGAGAGTGTAGTATGTTCTATGAGAGTGTTAATTCATCATGTCTCAGAGAGTGTAGTATATTCTATGAGAGTGTTAATTCATCAAGTCTCAGAGAGTGTAGTATATTCTATGAGAGTGTTAATTCATCAAGTCTCAGAGAGTGTAGTATATTCTATGAGAGTGTTGATTCATCAAGTCTCAGAGAGTGTAGTATATTCTATGAGAGTGTTGATTCATCAAGTCTCAGAGTGTAGTATATTCTATGAGAGTGTTAATTCATCAAGTCTCAGAGAGTGTAGTATATTCTATGAGAGTGTTAATTCATCAAGTCTCAGAGTGTAGTATATTCTATGAGTGTGTTAATTCATCAAGTCTCAGAGAGTGTAGTATATTCTATGAGAGTGTTAATTCATCAAGTCTCAGAGTGTAGTATATTCTATGAGTGTGTTAATTCATCAAGTCTCAGAGAGTGTAGTATATTCTATGAGAGTGTTGATTCATCAAGTCTCAGAGAGTAGTATATTCTATGAGTGTGTTAATTCATCAAGTCTCAGAGAGTGTAGTATATTCTATGAGTGATTCATGATTCATGATTCTGAACTGACCAAGTAGGGACCAGAACATCTCATTTCAGAGAGTTCTGTGAGTTGATCCACATAAAGCAGGCAACTAAAAGAATCTCTTTGGAGACCGAAGGGCTTTTCAATGTTTTTTTGTTTTGTTATCCAAGGGGCGGCAGGGTAGCCTAGTGGTTAGAGCGTTGGACTAGTAACCGTAAGGTTGCAAGTTCAAATCCCCGAGCTGACAAGGTACAAATCTGCCCCTGAACAGGCAGTTAACCCACTGTTCCTAGGCCGTCATTCAAAATAAGAATTTGTTCTTAACTGACTTGCCAAGTTAAATAAAGGTTAAAAAAAATTGAAAGGCCTGAGACTGGGTTTGGTGATTTGCAAGTATAAATTGAATTAATGATGACAGATACATATAGGAAGTTTCTGCATGAGTGCTTTATATAAAAACACAAGAAGAATCTGCTCTCCTTACATAGAAAGGCCCAACCCACTTTTTGATACAAAGCACAACGATGAGTTCTAGAACCATCACCAGAAATAAACCTAAGAGAACAATGGTGAGTTCTAGAACCATCACCAGTAATAAACCTACGGGAACAATGGTGAGTTCTAGAACCATCACTAGTAATAGACCTAAGGGCCCAATGGTGAGTTCTAGAACCATCACCAGTAATAGACCTAAGGGCCCAATGGTGAGTTCTAGAACCATCACCAGTAATAGACCTAAGGGCCCAATGGGGAGTTCTAGAACCATCACCAGTAATAAACCTACGGGAACAACGGGGAGTTCTAGAACCATCACCAGTAATAAACCTAAGGGCCCAATGGTGAGTTCTAGAACCATCACCAGTAATAGACCTAAGGGAACAATGGTGAGTTCTAGAACCATCACCAGTAATAGACCTAAGGGCCCAATGGGGAGTTCTAGAACCATCACCAGTAATAAACCTACGGGAACAACGGGGAGTTCTAGAACCATCACCAGTAATAAACCTAAGGGCCCAATGGTGAGTTCTAGAACCATCACCAGTAATAGACCTAAGGGCCCAATGGTGAGTTCTAGAACCATCACCAGTAATAGACCTAAGGGCCCAATGGTGAGTTCTAGAACCATCACCAGTAATAGACCTAAGGGCCCAATGGTGAGTTCTAGAACCATCACCAGTAATAAACCTAAGGGCCCAATGGTGAGTTCTAGAACCATCACCAGTAATAAACCTACGGGAACAATGGGGAGTTCTAGAACCATCACCAGTAATAGACCTAAGGGCCCAATGGTGAGTTCTAGAACCATCACCAGTAATAGACCTAAGGGCCCAATGGTGAGTTCTAGAACCATCACCAGTAATAGACCTAAGGGCCCAATGGTGAGTTCTAGAACCATCACCAGTAATAGACCTAAGGGCCCAATGGTGAGTTCTAGAACCATCACCAGTAATAGACCTAAGGGCCCAATGGTGAGTTCTAGAACCATCACCAGTAATAGACCTAAGGGCCCAATGGTGAGTTCTAGAACCATCACCAGTAATAGACCTAAGGGCCCAATGGTGAGTTCTAGAACCATCACCAGTAATAAACCTAAGGGCCCAATGGTGAGTTCTAGAACCATCACCAGTAATAAACCTACGGGAACAATGGGGAGTTCTAGAACCATCACCAATAATAAACCTACGGGAACAATGGGGAGTTCTAGAACCATCACCAGTAATAGACCTAAGGGCCCAATGGTGAGTTCTAGAACCATCACCAGTAATAGACCTAAGGGCCCAATGGGGAGTTCTAGAACCATCACCAGTAATAAACCTACGGGAACAATGGGGAGTTCTAGAACCATCACCAGTAATAGACCTAAGGGCCCAATGGTGAGTTCTAGAACCATCACCAGTAATAGACCTAAGGGCCCAATGGTGAGTTCTAGAACCATCACCAGTAATAGACCTAAGGGCCCAATGGTGAGTTCTAGAACCATCACCAGTAATAGACCTAAGGGCCCAATGGTGAGTTCTAGAACCATCACCAGTAATAGACCTAAGGGCCCAATGGTGAGTTCTAGAACCATCACCAGTAATAGACCTAAGGGCCCAATGGTGAGTTCTAGAACCATCACCAGTAATAGACCTAAGGGCCCAATGGTGAGTTCTAGAACCATCACCAGTAATAGACCTAAGGGCCCAATGGTGAGTTCTAGAACCATCACCAGTAATAAACCTAAGGGCCCAATGGTGAGTTCTAGAACCATCACCAGTAATAAACCTACGGGAACAATGGGGAGTTCTAGAACCATCACCAGTAATAAACCTACGGGAACAATGGGGAGTTCTAGAACCATCACCAGTAATAGACCTAAGGGCCCAATGGTGAGTTCTAGAACCATCACCAGTAATAGACCTAAGGGCCCAATGGTGAGTTCTAGAACCATCACCAGTAATAAACCTAAGGGCCCAATGGTGAGTTCTAGAACCATCACCAGTAATAAACCTACGGGAACAATGGGGAGTTCTAGAACCATCACCAGTAATAAACCTACGGGAACAATGGGGAGTTCTAGAACCATCACCAGTAATAGACCTAAGGGCCCAATGGTGAGTTCTAGAACCATCACCAGTAATAGACCTAAGGGCCCAATGGGGAGTTCTAGAACCATCACCAGTAATAAACCTACGGGAACAATGGGGAGTTCTAGAACCATCACCAGTAATAAACCTACGGGAACAATGGTGAGTTCTAGAACCATCACCAGTAATAGACCTAAGGGCCCAATGGTGAGTTCTAGAACCATCACCAGTAATAAACCTAAGGGCCCAATGGGGAGTTCTAGAACCATCACCAGTAATAAACCTACGGGAACAATGGTGAGTTCTAGAACCATCACCAGTAATAGACCTAAGGGCCCAATGGTGAGTTCTAGAACCATCACCAGTAATAGACCTAAGGGCCCAATGGGGAGTTCTAGAACCATCACCAGTAATAAACCTACGGGAACAACGGGGAGTTCTAGAACCATCACCAGTAATAAACCTAAGGGCCCAATGGTGAGTTCTAGAACCATCACCAGTAATAGACCTAAGGGAACAATGGTGAGTTCTAGAACCATCACCAGTAATAGACCTAAGGGCCCAATGGGGAGTTCTAGAACCATCACCAGTAATAAACCTACGGGAACAATGGGGAGTTCTAGAACCATCACCAGTAATAAACCTAAGGGCCCAATGGTGAGTTCTAGAACCATCACCAGTAATAGACCTAAGGGCCCAATGGTGAGTTCTAGAACCATCACCAGTAATAGACCTAAGGGCCCAATGGTGAGTTCTAGAACCATCACCAGTAATAGACCTAAGGGCCCAATGGTGAGTTCTAGAACCATCACCAGTAATAGACCTAAGGGCCCAATGGTGAGTTCTAGAACCATCACCAGTAATAGACCTAAGGGCCCAATGGTGAGTTCTAGAACCATCACCAGTAATAGACCTAAGGGCCCAATGGTGAGTTCTAGAACCATCACCAGTAATAAACCTAAGGGCCCAATGGTGAGTTCTAGAACCATCACCAGTAATAAACCTACGGGAACAATGGGGAGTTCTAGAACCATCACCAGTAATAAACCTACGGGAACAATGGGGAGTTCTAGAACCATCACCAGTAATAGACCTAAGGGCCCAATGGTGAGTTCTAGAACCATCACCAGTAATAGACCTAAGGGCCCAATGGTGAGTTCTAGAACCATCACCAGTAATAAACCTAAGGGCCCAATGGTGAGTTCTAGAACCATCACCAGTAATAAACCTACGGGAACAATGGGGAGTTCTAGAACCATCACCAGTAATAAACCTACGGGAACAATGGGGAGTTCTAGAACCATCACCAGTAATAGACCTAAGGGCCCAATGGTGAGTTCTAGAACCATCACCAGTAATAGACCTAAGGGCCCAATGGGGAGTTCTAGAACCATCACCAGTAATAAACCTACGGGAACAATGGGGAGTTCTAGAACCATCACCAGTAATAAACCTACGGGAACAATGGTGAGTTCTAGAACCATCACCAGTAATAGACCTAAGGGCCCAATGGTGAGTTCTAGAACCATCACCAGTAATAAACCTAAGGGCCCAATGGGGAGTTCTAGAACCATCACCAGTAATAAACCTACGGGAACAATGGTGAGTTCTAGAACCATCACCAGTAATAGACCTAAGGGCCCAATGGTGAGTTCTAGAACCATCACCAGTAATAGACCTAAGGGCCCAATGGGGAGTTCTAGAACCATCACCAGTAATAAACCTACGGGAACAACGGGGAGTTCTAGAACCATCACCAGTAATAAACCTAAGGGCCCAATGGTGAGTTCTAGAACCATCACCAGTAATAGACCTAAGGGAACAATGGTGAGTTCTAGAACCATCACCAGTAATAGACCTAAGGGCCCAATGGGGAGTTCTAGAACCATCACCAGTAATAAACCTACGGGAACAACGGGGAGTTCTAGAACCATCACCAGTAATAAACCTAAGGGCCCAATGGTGAGTTCTAGAACCATCACCAGTAATAGACCTAAGGGCCCAATGGTGAGTTCTAGAACCATCACCAGTAATAGACCTAAGGGCCCAATGGGGAGTTCTAGAACCATCACCAGTAATAAACCTACGGGAACAACAGGGAGTTCTAGAACCATCACCAGTAATAAACCTAAGGGCCCAATGGTGAGTTCTAGAACCATCACCAGTAATAGACCTAAGGGAACAATGGTGAGTTCTAGAACCATCACCAGTAATAAACCTACGGGAACAATGGTGAGTTCTAGAACCATCACCAGTAATAAACCTACGGGCCCAACGGTGAGTTCTAGAACCATCACCAGTAATAAACCTACGGGAACAATGGTGAGTTCTAGAACCATCACCAGTAATAGACCTAAGGGTCCAATGGTGAGTTCTAGAACCATCACCAGTAATAGACCTTGTCCTTGACTTGACTGTGGTCCTTCTGTAGCTCAGTTGGTAGAGCATGGCGCTTGTAACGCCAGGGTAGTGGGTTCGATTCCCGGGACCACCCATACGTAGAATGTATGCACACATGACTTGACTGTAAGTCGCTTTGGATAAAAGCGTCTGCTAAATGGCATATATTATTATTATTATATTAGACCTAAGGGCCCAATGGTGAGTTCTAGAACCATCACCAGTAATAGACCTAAGGGAACAATGGATATCAGCATCTAGCTGTATATAGATAATATCCTATAATCTAAAATAGATATAAAAGTGTCCTGGATAAAATCTTTCCTATCAGACAGGCTTTGTTTCTGTAAAAACAAACCAACTTTGAACTTCAACTTCTTCACCAGCTCAGTGACATGTTTTTTAAATGACAGTGTCATCAAGCCAGATGCCAAGATATTTGTAGGAAGGTACTCGCTCAATTTGAAACCAGTGCTGAAACCAGCAGCAGTCAGACGTTACAGTGGGTTATTCCTGGGATACGGTACTCTCAGATAACACACGCTACACATACTCCAAAAATGTCATTCACATACAAGTAAATGTAAAACTGCTGGACTGAATGGGAAAATCTGTTCAATCGAAGTGCTATTGAAAAATGTAGCACTTCTCCAAGTTAGACAACAAACTTCCTAGCACTTCCTCTCCAAGCCACCAAGGCTACAAACTTCCTTTCCAAGCCACCTAGAATACAAACTTCCTCTCCAAGCCACCAAGAATACAAACTTCCTCTCCAAGCCACCTAGAATACAAACTTCCTCTCCAAGCCACCAAGGCTACAAACTTCCTCTCCAAGCCACCTAGAATACAAACTTCCTCTCCAAGCCACCTAGAATACAAACTTCCTCTCCAAGCCACCTAGAATACAAACTTCCTCTCCAAGCCACCTGGAATACAAACTTCCTCTCCAAGCCACCAAGGCTACAAACTTCCTCTCCAAGCCACCTAGAATACAAACTTCCTCTCCAAGCCACCTAGAATACAAACTTCCTCTCCAAGCCACCTAGAATACAAACTTCCTCTCCAAGCCACCTAGAATACAAACTTCCTCTCCAAGCCACCTCGGCTACAAACTTCCTCTCCAAGCCACCTAGAATACAAACTTCCTCTCCAAGCCACCTAGACGACAAACTTCCTCGCCAAGCCACCTAGAATACAAACTTCCTCTCCAAGCCACCTAGAATACAAACTTCCTCTCCAAGCCACCTAGAATACAAACTTCCTCTCCAAGCCACCGAGGCTACAAACTTCCTCTCCAAGCCACCTAGAATACAAACTTCCTCTCCAAGCCACCTAGAATACAAACTTCCTCTCCAAGCCACCTAGAATACAAACTTCCTCTCCAAGCCACCTAGAATACAAACTTCCTCTCCAAGCCACCTAGACGACAAACTTCCTCTCCAAGCCACCGAGGCTACACACTTCCTCTCCAAGCCACCTAGGCTACAAACTTCCTCTCCAAGCCACCTAGGCTACAAACTTCCTCTCCAAGCCACCTAGGTTACAAACTTCCTCTCCAAGCCACCTAGAATACAAACTTCCTCTCCAAGCCACCTAGAATACAAACTTCCTCTCCAAGCCACCTAGGCTACAAACTTCCTCTCCAAGCCACCTAGGCTACAAACTTCCTCTCCAAGCCACCTAGAATACAAACTTCCTCTCCAAGCCACCAAGGTTACAAACTTCCTCTCCAAGCCACCAAGGTTACAAACTTCCTCTCCAAGCCACCAAGGCTACAAACTTCCTCTCCAAGCCACCTAGAATACAAACTTCCTCTCCAAGCCACCGAGGCTACAAACTTCCTCTCCAAGCCACCCAGGCTACAAACTTCCTCTCCAAGCCACTGAGGCTACAAACTTCCTCTCCAAGCCACCTAGGCTACAAACTTCCTCTCCAAGCCACCTAGACGACAAACTTCCTCTCCAAGCCACCTAGGCTACAAACTTCCTCTCCAAGCCACCTAGACGACAAACTTCCTCTCCAAGCCACCTAGGCTACAAACTTCCTCTCCAAGCCACCTAGACGACAAACTTCCTCTCCAAGCCACCTAGACTACAAACTTCCTCTCCAAGCCACCTAGAATACAAACTTCCTCTCCAAGCCACCTAGAATACAAACTTCCTCTCCAAGCCACCTAGGCTACAAACTTCCTCTCCAAGCCACCAAGGCTACAAACTTCCTCTCCAAGCCACCTAGACGACAAACTTCCTCTCCAAGCCACCTAGACGACAAACTTCCTCTCCAAGCCACCTAGGCTACAAACTTCCTCTCCAACCCACCTAGACGACAAACTTCCTCTCCAAGCCACCTAGACGACAAACTTCCTCTCCAAGCCACCTTGGCTACAAACTTCCTCTCCAACCCACCTAGACGACAAACTTCCTCTCCAAGCCACCTAGAATACAAACTTCCTCTCCAAGCCACCTAGAATACAAACTTCCTCTCCAAGCCACCTAGGCTACAAACTTCCTCTCCAAGCCACCAAGGCTACAAACTTCCTCTCCAAGCCACCTAGACGACAAACTTCCTCTCCAAGCCACCTAGACGACAAACTTCCTCTCCAAGCCACCTAGGCTACAAACTTCCTCTCCAAGCCACCTAGACGACAAACTTCCTCTCCAAGCCACCTAGGCTACAAACTTCCTCTCCAAGCCACCTAGAATACAAACTTCCTCTCCAAGCCACCTAGACTACAAACTTCCTATCTCGATTCAGACAAATCCATTATTCACACTTCACTGTCTAGCCATTCTTTCCACCATAGATTCTTCTATTACACATCATGTTATAGAAGGAGAAGGCTGCAGTACCAGAGCAGAGCGTGTTCTCCATTGTCTCCATT
Organism: Oncorhynchus keta; assembly: GCF_023373465.1. Classification (NCBI taxonomy): domain Eukaryota; kingdom Metazoa; phylum Chordata; class Actinopteri; order Salmoniformes; family Salmonidae; genus Oncorhynchus; species Oncorhynchus keta. Next base: position 55,379,987 of record NC_068441.1, read on the forward strand.
GTCAGATCTTAAGCCAGCCAGTAAGAGCATAGTTATTAAGCCACATTTCTACTATAAAACACATGTGGAGACAGAGGACTGTCTAGGTTTCTATGGTTGAGTGACTAAGGTTCTCCTCTGTCTGGCTGATTTATTCACACAACCTTGCTTCAGATTATGAAAGGTCTAATAAACATGCCTTTTGTGAACAGTCACACTTTACTACCAGCAGAGACTTTGCTGATAGCTACTTTATTGAGGAAATGTACTGACTATGACTGATATATGTGGTTGCCCCTCCTAGCTACCTTAAGATAAATGCACTGACTGTACGTCGCTCTGGATAAGAGATCTGCTAAATGACGCAAATGTCAAATGTAACATCACTGCCACCCAGTGGCAATATGTGGCATAAATCAATTATGAAAAGTATATAATCTTCAATTATATCTTTTAAAAACATTTTTATTTCATTTATTTAACAAGGCAAATCATTTAAGAACAAATTCTTATTTACAATGACGGCCTAAGAACATTGGTGCAAAATGACAGATTTTTTAACCTTGTCAGCTCAGGGATTCGATCCAGCAACCTTTCGGTTACTGGCCCAACGCTCTAACCACTAGGCTACCTGCCGCCCAAAACAATGAGCGCCCAATTTGCGCACTAGTAGGTGCGCACTAGACTTACACACTTGGCACCCAGAGGCGGACAGTCTTGTCCCTGGAAGCTGAGGCCACCAGGTGTCCGGAGGGAGAGAACTGGACTGACGTCACAGCGTCTTTATGCCCCACGAACCGATAGGCTCTCATTTGGGGCTTCAAGTTCCAGATCATGAGACAGGAGTCCATGGAGCCGGTCGCTGGAGACAACAAGAAAATAGACATATCATCAGTTAGCTATAATATATATATAAATATATATGTATATACAGTGGGGCAAAAAAACGTATTTAGTCAGCCACCAATTGTGCAAGTTCTCCCACTTAAAAATATGAGAGAGGCCTGTAATTTTCATCATCGGTACACTTCAACTATGACAGACGAAATGAGAAAAGAAGTCCAGAAAAACACATTGTAGGATTTTTTATGAATTTATTTGCAAATTATGGTGGAAAATAAGTATTTGGTCACCTACAAACGAGCAAGATTTCTGGCTCTCACAGACCTGTAACTTCTTCTTTAAGAGGCTTCTCTGTCCTCCACTCGTTACCTGTATTAATGGCACCTGTTTGAACTTGTTATCAGTATAAAAGACACCTGTCCACAACCTCAAACAGTCACACTCCAAACTCCACTATGGCCAAGACCAAAGAGCTGTCAAAGGACACCAGAAACAAAATTTTAGACCTACACCAGGCTGGGAAGACTGAATCTGCAATAGGTAAGCAGCTTGGTTTGAAGAAATCAACTGTGGGAGCAATTATTAGGAAATGGAAGACATACAAGACCACTGATAATCTCCCTCGATCTGGGGCTCCCACGCAAGATTTCACCCCGTGGGGTCAAAATGATCACAAGAACGGTGCGCAAAAATCCCAGAACCACACGGGGGGGACCTAGTGAATGACCTGCAGAGAGCTGGAACCAAACTAATAAAGCCTACCATCAGTAACACACTACGCCGCCAGGGACTCAAATCCTGCAGTGCCAGACGTGTCCCCCTGCTTAAGCCAGTACATGTCCAGGCCCGTCTGAAGTTTGCTAGAGAGCATTTGGATGATCCAGAAGAAGATTGGGAGAATGTCATATGGTCAGATGAAACCAAAACATAACTTTTTGGTAAAAACTCAACTCGTCATGTTTGGAGGACAAAGAATGCTGAGTTGCATCCAAAGAACACCATTCCTACTGTGAAGCATGGGGGTGGAAACATCATGCTTTGGGGCTGTTTTTCTGCAAAGGGACCAGGACGACTGATCCGTGTAAAGGAAAGAATGAATGGGGCCATGTATCGTGAGATTTTGAGTGAAAACCTCCTTCCATCAGCAAGGGCATTGAAGATGAAACGTGGCTGGGTCTTTCAGCATGACAAGGATCCCAAAAACACACCGCCCGGGCAACGAAGGAGTGGCTTCGTAAGAAGCATTTCAAGGTCCTGGAGTGGCCTAGCCAGTCTCCAGATCTCAACCCCATAGAAAATCTTTGGAGGGAGTTGAAAGTCTGTGTTGCCCAGCAACAGCCCCAAAACATCACTGCTCTAGAGGAGATCTACATGGAGGAATGGGCCAAAATACCAGCAAGCGTGTGAAAACCTTGTGAAGACTTACAGAAAACATTTGACCTCTGTCATTGCCAACAAAGGGTATATAACAAAGTATTGAGATAAACTTTTGTTATTGACCAAATACTTATTTTCCACCATAATTTGCAAATAAATTCATTAAAAATCCTACAATGTGATTTTCTGGAATTGTTTTCTCATTTTGTCTGTCATAGTTCTAGTGTACCTATGATGAAAATTACAGGCCTCTCTCATCTTTTTAAGTGGGAGAACATGCACAATTGGTGGCTGACTAAATACTTTTTTGCCCCACTGTATATATATGGAGCCTATAACTGGGGCAACGAAGATCAGAGAGAAATATAAAGAAGTTAGTCGAGTCTGTTAGTGGAGCCTATAGCTGGGTCAGGAGCAAACATGAAGAGGACACACACAGAGGTTAACTGGCTAGACTGGTCCCATGCTGCATGTTGTATGTGGAGCCCGTCGCCGGGTGAACCAAGAATACCACGGTGTATTCATTAGTGCACAATGTAGAAAACGGTTGCAAACATAAATGAAAACGAGTTTCTATTGTACATATTCAGGTAGGTCCCTCCCCATTTGTGTCGGTTGTGTTTCCAGTGAATATTACCCCAGTTAACTCGCCAGGTCGTGCCACAGTAGTGTCGTAGCTGTGGGACAGAACATCTGGAGTCTGTGTATTGGTTGGAAAACAACAATATAGTTGTGTTTCACCTATGTGTGATTCTAACAGCAGCCCGCTATCTAACTCAGCAGGACTATAGTGCAGTTCAGACAAAAAGTTCAGATTTAGACATTTATTTGATAGCGAGGAACACATTCCACTTTACGCCTGGTAAGTAAAGTTTCCAGAGATTATACATATGCCTTTGTTGACAGGAAACTGTATTTCGGGTGTAGCCGCTTATATTGTTGTCATTTCCCATCGCCATCCATCTGAACGATCCACAACTCAGGGAGTCCCGCCAATACACACACTACAGATGTTCTGTCTCAGAGCTATTAGTGGATATGCTGTAGCCAGCCCTGTCTCTGCCAAGCTTACAGCTGCAACGATGCAAACACTGATAGAGTTGGCTAAACACAAACAGACTGTACCCATTAGCATACTAATACAGTATAATACAGACTGAACCCATTAGACAACTAATACAGTATAATACAGACTGAACCCATTAGACAACTAATATAGTATAATACAGACTGTACCCATTAGACAACTAATACAGTATAAGACAGACTGTACCCATTAGAGAACTAATATAGTATAAGACAAACAGACTGAACCCATTAGACAACTAATACAGTATAATACAGACTGAACCCATTAGACAACTAATATAGTATAATACAGACTGAACCCATTAGACAACTAATACAGTATAATACAGACTGAACCCATTAGACAACTAATATAGTATAATACAGACTGTACCCATTAGACAACTAATATAGTATAATACAGACTGTACCCATTACACCAGTGGTTCCCAAACTGGTCTAGGGCAACAAACTAGTCCCCCACAAAAAAAATGCTTAAAAAGAAAATAGTTGTTTTTAAGGAACTCGGTCCGACTTTAAACTTACTATTGACCGTTGTAGTAGAATAGTAGAATGCACAAGGTGCCATTTCTATACCTTTATTTAACTAGGCAAGTCAGTTAAGAACAAATTCTTATTTACAATGTCGGGCCTACACCGGCCAAACCTGGATGACAACTGCGCTTTGCCCTATGGGACTCCCAATCACGTCCGGTTGTGATACAGCCTGGATTCGAACCAGGGTGTCCGTAATGACGCCTCTTGCACTGAGATGCAGTGCCTTAGACCGCTGCGCCACTCGGGAACCCCAATCATCAGTTCCTCTTGTTATGTTGGTCATTACATACCTTAGAGAGCTATTTTAGAAAGCTATTTATAACTTGTCAGAATTGTCCAGATCAACAAACCAAACTCAGCTAACATTTTTTTATTTAGTTTTTTTTAGTGCATAGTCCTAACTATCATATTTGCCCCGACAAGTAGCCTAGTGGTTAGAGCATTGGGCCAGTAACCGAAAGGTTGCTAGATCAAATCCCCAAGCTGGCAAGGTAAAAATCTTTCATCTGCCCCTGAACAAGGCAGTTAACCCACTGTTCCTAGGCTGTCATTGTAAATAAGAATGTGTTCTTCACTGGCTTGCCTAGTTAAATAAAGGTACAATTAAAAAAATATTTACAAATATCAACACTCACTGGATTCTACCCACACACATGCTAACTCTGCTACTCTGTTTATTATCTATCCTGATTGACGAGTCACTTTTATCCCTACCTACATGTACATATTACGTTGTAATAGTAGAATGCACAAGGTGCCATTTCTATATTGGGTAGGTCATCATTTAATTTTTGCAGGGGTACAACTACCTCGTACCCCTGCACATTGACTCAGTACCGGTACTCCTTGTAAATAGTCTTATTATTGTTATTCTTACTGTTTCCTTTTTTGAAAATGTATCTTACTTTTTAAGAGCTCATAAGTAAGCATATTACGGTAAAGTCTACACCTGTAGTATTGGGCGCATGTACCAAATATATTCGATTCTTTTATTATTATTTTTTAATGATTGACGAACAACACCACTTACCAATTTGTTTCATGTTACAGTTGAAGTCAACGCTTGTTATGGTGTCTCTGTGGCCCTTGAAGTGCCTCTCCAGGGTTGGGTCATCCTAACAATGTGAAAGGAACAGTTTTACACTATTTAGCCGGTCAGTTGATTTGTTGGCAACTCATCATCATCATCATCATCATGTTTACTTACCAATGCGGAAGTCATCTTCAGGTGATGGACAAGCACAACTCTCTCATAAAATAACTAGCTCAACTGCCTTGTAAGCTAGCAAACTGTTCTCAAATACAGTAACGTTCAGCACAAATAGATCATAATAACTTGATGTGCAACACAAGGCATTGTTTACAAATTCACTGGGTGGTTTGTCAGCTGCTTGGTTACCAAGGCCAACTCATTATCCACATCGTTAAGACGTCGTTACCTAGCGCTCAATACGCACGATAAGCAAACTGTCGGTCATTAAAATGTTTCCTTATATCCAAAGTTCCCAGACGAGTTATAATTAGCTAATTATTTTTCATAAAACAGTGTCGTTTGATTATTATTTTTTGCTATATCACCTGCTGCTTACAAACGCTATAGAAGTCGACGTTTCTGACAACAAACTCCAGTGTCGTTTGAGTTTGCGCGCCGCATCGAGCGCCAACTTCGGGTTGAAAATTTTAAAGGGGAAGTTGACGTCGTTATGTAATTGGCCGACCAAAATACAACTGTAATCAACACTACAGACACCCAGGGGTCAGTAGAATCCCGTTGGTAAAGGTCACTTTATACAAGTTTACTTTAACCAGGGTTGCCCCAGCAAAATACATTTGGACGTGTTAAACAGTATAATAAATGGCAGACTACAGAACTATACTTGCTGGAGCATAAAATAAATTATATTTTAACTATTTTCTGAGATCCTTGCAAGCCGTCACATATCATTTTCCACCTCGCCCAGGGCTCCACAATTAATCAAATTCACATGGAAATCACAATATTAACATGTTCAATATTCATTCCACATGAAATCCATATCATATCCATATTGCATGCAAAGTGGCAACACATTTTTTGAGGGGGGGCTGTTTTGCATGTTATTTTGGCATTGATACGTGTCACATATCAGTTTGCAAACAATGTAATAAAAAATATATAATTGTGTTAATAAAGCCGCATACGAACATGGTCTCTTTTTTGCTTTCTTGAGGAAAGCAGCTCCAAAAGGCAGGTGTTTCAGCCTAGCTCAGTGCTTTCTGTGGTGGTGGGGCAGCCAGTGGAATATACAGAGTGTTGGGGTTGGTATTGTTCTCTAGTTGCACCGTGATTGGCTCAGTGTTCTGTCACTCATGGGGACTCTTCGTCACCGCAAAATCTACAGGGAGAGATCAAAATGTCACGCCCCTTGGGTGCTGCGTTGGAGTTACGTTGGAAGTGCCCATCCTACCAAGCTCAAGGTCATTGGCCACAGATAAAATGACGTCAAATCACGTTATATCTACCGTAGCTTTGATTGGACTGATCATGTCAACATCATGCTTTCAAAATCTTAGCTAGCAGTCATCATCATGAATCAAGTTGATAATCTATTGGCAAATCCTTTTCAATCCTTGTCATATGAAGAGAAATTATAGATAAAACGTATCAGTGCTCATTGGCCATTGGACATAAACATTACACAACAAATTTGAAATCGCAAATTCAACAATGAGTGGCCAGCATTGCCAGCATTGCAAAGCAATCACTAGTTTGCTATTCAGTGGAGTGGGTGTGGGGTACAAGTCTGGGTTTAAGGCTCTCTTTTCCAAGCTTAAAGGCATAAACATTCAACATTGGCCATGCTGTCAATCCAGCATGACTTCTACCGCGTTCAAAACAACTGGAAACTCGGAACTGGTAAATATCAGACTTCAAGACAACTTGGAACTCTGGGAAAAAAACGAGCTCCGATTGGGAAAATAAGGTTTGAACGGTCATCCAACTTGGAATTCCAAGTCGGGAACTCGGGCCGATCACAACATAAAGGAGTGTTCACAACATAAAGGAGTGTTCACAACATAAAGGAGTGCTCACAACATAAAGGAGTGCTCACAACATAAAGGAGTGCTCACAACATAAAGGAGTGTTCACAACATAAAGGAGTGTTCACAACATAAAGGAGTGCTGACAACATAAAGGAGTGTTCACAACATAAAGGAGTGTTCACAACATAAAGGAGTGTTCACAACATAAAGGAGTGTTCACAACATAAAGGAGTGTTCACAACATAAAGGAGTGTTCACAACATAAAGGAGTGTTCACAACATAAAGGAGTGCTCACAACATAAAGGAGTGCTCACAACATAAAGGAGTGCTCACAACATAAAGGAGTGCTCACAACATAAAGGAGTGCTCACAACATAAAGGAGTGCTCACAACATAAAGGAGTGTTCACAACATAAAGGAGTGTTCACAACATAAAGGAGTGCTCACAACATAAAGGAGTGCTGTGCTCACAACATAAAGGAGTGCTCACAACATAAAGGAGTGCTCACAACATAAAGGAGTGCTGACAACATAAAAAGGAGTGCTCACAACATAAAGGAGTGTTCACAACATAAAGGAGTGCTCTCAGTGTTCACAACATAAAGGAGTGCTCACAACATAAAGGAGTGTTCACAACATAAAGGAGTGTTCACAACATAAAGGAGTGTTCACACCATAAAGGAGTGCTGACCACATAAAGGAGTGCTCACAACATAAAGGAGTGCTCACAACATAAAGGAGTGCTCACAACATAAAGGAGTGTTCACAACATAAAGGAGTGCTCACAACATAAAGGAGTGTTCACAACATAAAGGAGTGTTCACAACATAAAGGAGTGTTCACAACATAAAGGAGTGTTCACAACATAAAGGAGTGCTCACAACATAAAGGAGTGCTCACAGCATAAAGGAGTGTTCACAACATAAAGGAGTACTCACAACATAAAGGAGTGTTCACAACATAAAGGAGTGTTCACAACATAAAGGAGTGTTCACAACATCAAAGGAGTGTTCACAACATAAAGGAGTGTTCACAACATAAAGGAGTGCTCACAACATAAAGGAGTGCTCACAACATAAAGGAGTGCTCACAACATAAAGGAGTGCTCACAACATAAAGGAGTGTTCACAACATAAAGGAGTGCTCACAACATAAAGGAGTGCTCACAACATAAAGGAGTGCTCACAACATAAAGGAGTGCTCACAACATAAAGGAGTGCTCACAACATAAAGGAGTGCTCACAACATAAAGGAGTGTTCACAACATAAAGGAGTGCTCACAACATAAAGGAGTGCTCACAACATAAAGGAGTGCTCACAACATAAAGGAGTGCTCACAACATAAAGGAGTGTTCACAACATAAAGGAGTGCTCACAACATAAAGGAGTGCTGACAACATAAAGGAGTGCTCACAACATAAAGGAGTAAGGACAACATAAAGGAGTGTTCACAACATAAAGGAGTGCTCACAACAGTGCTGACCACATAAAGGAGTGCTCACAACATAAAGGAGTGCTCACAACATAAAGGAGTGCTCACAACATAAAGGAGTGCTCACAACATAAAGGAGTGTTCACAACATAAAGGAGTGTTCACAACATAAAGGAGTGCTCACAACATAAAGGAGTGCTCACAACATAAAGGAGTGCTCACAACATAAAGGAGTGCTCACAACATAAAGGAGTGCTCACAACATAAAGGAGTGCTCACAACATAAAGGAGTGTTCACAACATAAAGGAGTGTTCACAACATAAAGGAGTGCTCACAACATAAAGGAGTGCTCACAACATAAAGGAGTGCTCACAACATAAAGGAGTGCTCACAACATAAAGGAGTGTTCACAACATAAAGGAGTGTTCACAACATAAAGGAGTGCTGACAACATAAAGGAGTGTTCACAACATAAAGGAGTGTTCACAACATAAAGGAGTGTTCACAACATAAAGGAGTGCTCACAACATAAAGGAGTGCTCACAACATAAAGGAGTGCTCACAACATAAAGGAGTGCTCACAACATAAAGGAGTGCTCACAACATAAAGGAGTGCTCACAACATAAAGGAGTGCTCACAACATAAAGGAGTGTTCACAACATAAAGGAGTGTTCACAACATAAAGGAGTGCTCACAACATAAAGGAGTGTTCACAACATAAAGGAGTGCTCACAACATAAAGGAGTGCTCACAACATAAAGGAGTGCTGACAACATAAAGGAGTGCTCACAACATAAAGGAGTGCTCACAACATAAAGGAGTGCTCACAACATAAAGGAGTGTTCACAACATAAAGGAGTGTTCACACCATAAAGGAGTGCTGACAACATAAAGGAGTGCTCACAACATAAAGGAGTGTTCACAACATAAAGGAGTGCTCACAACATAAAGGAGTGTTCACAACATAAAGGAGTGCTCACAACATAAAGGAGTGTTCACAACATAAAGGAGTGTTCACAACATAAAGGAGTGTTCACAACATAAAGGAGTGCTGACCACATAAAGGAGTGCTCACAACATAAAGGAGTGCTCACAACATAAAGGAGTGTTCACAACATAAAGGAGTGCTCACAACATAAAGGAGTGCTCACAACATAAAGGAGTGTTCACAACATAAAGGAGTGTTCACAACATAAAGGAGTGTTCACAACATAAATGAGTGTTCACAACATAAAGGAGTGCTCACAACATAAAGGAGTGCTCACAGCATAAAGGAGTGTTCACAACATAAAGGAGTACTCACAACATCAAGGAGTGTTCACAACATAAAGGAGTGCTCACAACATAAAGGAGTGTTCACAAAATAAAGGAGTGCTCACAACATAAAGGTTCACAACATAAAGGAGTGTTCACAACATAAAGGTTCACAACATAAAGGAGTGCTCACAACATAAAGGAGTGCTCACAACATAAAGGAGTGCTCACAACAGTGCTCACAACATAAAGGAGTGTTCACAACATAAAGGAGTGCTCACAACATAAAGGAGTGCTCACAACATAAAGGAGTGCTGACAACATAAAGGAGTGCTCACAACATAAAGGAGTAAGGACAACATAAAGGAGTGCTCACAACATAAAGGAGTGCTCACAACATAAAGGAGTGCTCACAACATAAAGGAGTGCTGACCACATAAAGGAGTGCTCACAACATAAAGGAGTGCTCACAACATAAAGGAGTGCTCACAACATAAAGGAGTGCTGACAACATAAAGGAGTGCTCACAACATAAAGGAGTAAGGACAACATAAAGGAGTGCTCACAACATAAAGGAGTAAGGACAACATAAAGGAGTGCTCACAACATAAAGGAGTGCTCACAACATAAAGGAGTGCTCACAACATAAAGGAGTGCTGACCACATAAAGGAGTGCTCACAAAATGAAGGAGTGCTCACAACATAAAGGAGTCCTCACAACATAAAGGAGTGCTCACAACATAAAGGACTGCTCACAACATAAAGGAGTGTTCACAACATAAAGGAGTGTTCACAACATAAAGGAGTGCTCACAACATAAAGGAGTGCTCACAACATAAAGGAGTGCTCACAACATAAAGGAGTGCTCACAACATAAAGGAGTGTTCACAACATAAAGGAGTGTTCACAACATAAAGGAGTGCTCACAACATAAAGGAGTGCTCACAACATAAAGGAGTGCTCACAACATAAAGGAGTGCTCACAACATAAAGGAGTGCTCACAACATAAAGGAGTGTTCACAACATAAAGGAGTGTTCACAACATAAAGGAGTGCTCACAACATAAAGGAGTGCTCACAACATAAAGGAGTGCTCACAACATAAAGGAGTGCTCACAACATAAAGGAGTGTTCACAACATAAAGGAGTGCTCACAACATAAAGGAGTGCTGACAACATAAAGGAGTGCTCACAACATAAAGGAGTAAGGACAACATAAAGGAGTGTTCACAACATAAAGGAGTGCTCACAACATAAAGGAGTGCTGACCACATAAAGGAGTGCTCACAACATAAAGGAGTGCTCACAACATAAAGGAGTGCTCACAACATAAAGGAGTGCTCACAACATAAAGGAGTGTTCACAACATAAAGGAGTGTTCACAACATAAAGGAGTGCTCACAACATAAAGGAGTGCTCACAACATAAAGGAGTGCTCACAACATAAAGGAGTGCTCACAACATAAAGGAGTGCTCACAACATAAAGGAGTGCTCACAACATAAAGGAGTGTTCACAACATAGTGCTCACAACATAAGGAGTGCTCACAACATAAAGGAGTGCTCACAACATAAAGGAGTGCTCACAACATAAAGGAGTGTTCACAACATAAAGGAGTGTTCACAACATAAAGGAGTGCTGACAACATAAAGGAGTGTTCACAACATAAAGGAGTGTTCACAACATAAAGGAGTGCTCACAACATAAAGGAGTGTTCACAACATAAAGGAGTGCTCACAACATAAAGGAGTGCTCACAACATAAAGGAGTGTTCACAACATAAAGGAGTGTTCACAACATAAAGGAGTGTTCACAACATAAATGAGTGTTCACAACATAAAGGAGTGCTCACAACATAAAGGAGTGCTCACAGCATAAAGGAGTGTTCACAACATAAAGGAGTACTCACAACATCAAGGAGTGTTCACAACATAAAGGAGTGCTCACAACATAAAGGAGTGTTCACAACATAAAGGAGTGTTCACAACATAAAGGAGTGCTCACAACATAAAGGAGTGCTCACAACATAAAGGAGTGCTCACAACATAAAGGAGTGCTCACAACATAAAGGAGTGTTCACAACATAAAGGAGTGCTCACAACATAAAGGAGTGCTCACAACATAAAGGAGTGCTGACAACATAAAGGAGTGCTCACAACATAAAGGAGTAAGGACAACATAAAGGAGTGCTCACAACATAAAGGAGTGCTCACAACATAAAGGAGTGCTCACAACATAAAGGAGTGCTGACCACATAAAGGAGTGCTCACAACATAAAGGAGTGCTCACAACATAAAGGAGTGCTCACAACATAAAGGAGTGCTCACAACATAAAGGAGTGCTGACAACATAAAGGAGTGCTCACAACATAAAGGAGTAAGGACAACATAAAGGAGTGCTCACAACATAAAGGAGTAAGGACAACATAAAGGAGTGCTCACAACATAAAGGAGTGCTCACAACATAAAGGAGTGCTCACAACATAAAGGAGTGCTGACCACATAAAGGAGTGCTCACAACATGAAGGAGTGCTCACAACATAAAGGAGTCCTCACAACATAAAGGAGTGCTCACAACATAAAGGAGTGCTCACAACATAAAGGAGTGCTGACAACATAAAGGAGTGCTCACAACATAAAGGAGTAAGGACAACATAAAGGAGTGCTCACAACATAAAGGAGTGCTCACAACATAAAGGAGTGCTCACAACATTTTTAGCCTGACTAACCGGTGTCTGTATGTAGCCTCGCTACTTTTAAAGCCTCAATACTGTATATAGCCTCTCTACTGTATATAGCCTCTCTACTGTATATAGCCTCTCTACTGTATATAGCCTCTCTACTGTATATAGCCTCTCTACTGTATATAACCTCTCTACTGTATATAGCCTCTCTACTGTATATAGCCTCTCTACTGTATATAGCCTCTCTACTGTATGTAGCCTCTCTACTGTATATAGCCTCTCTACTGTATATAGCCTCTCTACTGTATATAGCCTCTCTACTGTATAAAGCCTCTACTGTATATAGCCCCTCTACTGTATATAGCCTCTACTGTATATAACCTCTCTACTGTATATAGCCTCTACTGTATATAGCCTCTCTACTGTATATAACCTGTCTTTTTACTGTTGTTTTATTTCTTTACTTACCTATTGTTCACCTAATACCTTTTTTGCACTGTTGGTTAGAGCCTGTAAGTAAGCATTTCACTGTAAGGTCTACCTACACCTGTTGTATTCGGCGCACGTGACAAATAAAAATTGATTTGATTTGATGTACTTCTTAAATATGTCATTTATATCTCTATGACTTCAACAGTTCACCCAAGTGTTTTGATCTAATGTTAATATATTATAACAAATTAAAATTACATATATATATGGATGTTGCCAAAAAAACAGTATTGGTAATTGTTGAATAAACATGGAAATGACTAAAAATAACTTGACTAAATGTAACTGATCAAAAATCGACTATCGCAATATTTTTAAAAACACACCTAGAATTTCTGCCCATATCGCGCAACCCCCCTCATCTTTTTTTGTAATCAGAGAATGGTTGATTGTATTTTTCACAAACCTCTTTAAGCTTCGTGGTTACCAAATTTCTCATCGTGACAATAAGAACTCTGTTTTCTCTTCAATAACCCAAGTAGCCTACACAATGTTCACTACTTAACACAGTGGGCCCACCTACTACACAAGGCCCTGAACCACCGGATTGGTTGTGACCTCTTACTAACCCATCAGCTGCTTGTCGGATTGGTTGTGACCTCTTACGAACCCATCAGCTGCTTGTCGGATTGGTTGTGACCTCTTACGAACCCATCAGCTGCTTGTCGGATTGGTTGTGACCTCTTACGAACCCATCAGCTGCTTGTCTGATTGGTTGTGACCTCTTACGAACCCATCAGCTGCTTGTCTGATTGGTTGTGACCTCTTACTAACCCATCAGCTGCTTGTCTGATTGGTTGTGACCTCTTACTAACCCATCAGCTGCTTGTCTGATTGGTTGTGACCTCTTACTAACCCATCAGCTGCTAACCCATCAGCTGCTTGTCTGATTGGTTGTGACCTCTTACTAACCCATCAGCTGCTTGTCTGATTGGTTGTGACCTCTTACTAACCCATCAGCTGCTTGTTGATTGGTTGTGATTCAGCTGTTGTGACCTCTTACTAACCCATCAGCTGCTTGTCTGATTGGTTGTGAGCTGCTCTTACCTCTTAACCCATCAGCTGCTTGTCTGATTGGTTGTGACCTCTTACTAACCCATCACCTCTTACTAACCCATCAGCTGCTTGTCTGATTGGTTGTGACCTTGTCTTGACTAACCCATCAGCTGCTTGTCTGATTGGTTGTGACCTCTAACCCATCAGCTGCTTGTCTGATTAACCCTAATCAGCTGCTTGTCGGATTGGTTGTGACCTCTTACTAACCCATCAGCTGCTTGTCTGATTGGTTGTGACCTCTTACTAACCCATCAGCTGCTTGTCTGATTGGATTTGTGACCTCTTACTAACCCATCAGCTGCTTGTCTGATTGGTTGTGACCTCTTACTAACCCATCAGCTGCTTGTCTGATTGGTTGTGACCTCTTACTAACCCATCACTAACCCATCAGCTGCTTGTCTGATTGGTTGTGACCTCTTACTAACCCATCAGCTGCTTGTCTGATTGGTTGTGACCTCTTACTAACCCATCAGCTGCTTGTCTGATTGGTTGTGACCTCTTACTAACCCATCAGCTGCTTGTCTGATTGGTTGTGACCTCTTACTAACCCATCAGCTGCTTGTCTGATTGGTTGTGACCTCTTACTAACCCATCAGCTGCTTGTCTGATTGGTTGTGACCTCTTACTAACCCATCAGCTGCTTGTCTGATTGGTTTGTGACCTCTTACTAACCCATCAGCTGCTTGTCTGATTGGTTGTGAGCCTCTGTGACTCTTACTAACCCATCAGCTGCTTGTCTGATTGGTTGTGACCTCTTACTAACCCATCAGCTGCTTGTCTGATTGGTTGTGACCTCTTACTAACCCATCAGCTGCTTGTCGGATTGGTTGTGACCTCTTACTAACCCATCAGCTGCTTGTCTGATTGGTTGTGACCTCTTACTAACCCATCAGCTGCTTGTCTGATTGGTTGTGACCTCTTACTAACCCATCAGCTGCTTGTCTGATTGGTTTGACTAACCCATCAGCTGCTTGTCGGATTGGTTGTGACCTCTTACTAACCCATCAGCTGCTTGTCTGATTGGTTGTGACCTCTTACTAACCCATCAGCTGCTTGTCTGATTGGTTGTGACCTCTTACTAACCCATCAGCTGCTTGTCGGATTGGTTGTGACCTCTTATGAACCCATCACCGGATTGGTTGTGACCTCTTACTAACCCATCAGCTGCTTGTCTGATTGGTTGTGACCTCTTACTAACCCATCAGCTGCTTGTCTGATTGGTTGTGACCTCTTACTAACCCATCAGCTGCTTGTCGGATTGGTTGTGACCTCTTACTAACCCATCAGCTGCTTGTCTGATTGGTGTGTGACCTCTTACTAACCCATCAGCTGCTTGTCTGATTGGTTGTGACCTAACCCATCAGCTGCTTGTCTGATTGGTTGTGACCTCTTACTAACCCATCAGCTGCTTGTCTGATTGTGACCTCTTACTAACCCATCAGCTGCTTGTCTGATTGGTTGTGACCTCTTACTAACCCATCAGCTGCTTGTCTGATTGGTTGTGACCTCTTACTAACCCATCAGCTGCTTGTCTGATTGGTTGTGACCTCTTACTAACCCATCAGCTGCTTGTCTGATTGGTTGTGACCTCTTACTAACCCATCAGCTGCTTGTCTGATTGGTTGTGACCTCTTACTAACCCATCAGCTGCTTGTCTGATTGGTTGTGACCTCTTACTAACCCATCAGCTGCTTGTCTGATTGGTTGTGACCTCTTACTAACCCCTTGTCTGAGACCTCTACTAACCCTCAGCTGCTTGTCTGATTGGTTGTGACCTCTTACTAACCCATCAGCCTTGTCTGATTGGTTTGACTAACCCATCAGCTGCTTGTCTGATTGGTTGTGACCTCTTACTAACCCATCAGCTGCTTGTCTGATTGGTTGTGATCAGCTGCTTGTCTGATTGGTTGTGACCTCTTACTAACCCATCAGCTGCTTGTCTGATTGGTTGTGACCTCTTACTAACCCATCAGCTGCTTGTCTGATTGG
>NC_068441.1:55398244-55428244 GCF_023373465.1 Oncorhynchus keta
ATTGAATGACTCAGTCGTGTTCATGCCGGTGTTTGGTAACAGACCTCATTACCTTATCTTATAATTGCCAGTCCGCAACATAACAACCCAATTTGAGGTATTGTAGCTAAATGCTTCATTTCTACATGTTCACAGTGATGCTGTGTCCGAAATCTGTCAAATGTGTATATTGTTTTTTACCGTTTAAAAAAAAATCAACATTCTGTTTAAACATTTTGTGTAGTTGTTTTTGGGCTCCCGAGTGGCGCAGCGGTCTAATGCACAGCATCTCAGTGCTAGAGGTGTCACTATAGACACCCTGGTTCGATTCCAGGCTGTATCACAACCGGCTGTAATTGTGAGTCCCATAGGGCAGCGTACAATTGGCCCAGAGTCGTCCGGGGTTAGCTGGTGTAGTGGAGGCCGTCATTGTAAATAAGAATTTGTTCTTAACTGACTTGCCTAGTTGAATAACGGTTAGATTTAAAAAAATATATATATATATGTTTGTTTTTAATTCACATAAAACTGTTCTATTAGTTTCATATTGACACCAGATGGCAGGAGACACCAACTTTCCCCATTCTTAAGAACAAGTGATGACTAACTGCTAATACGCTAAAGAAGGTTTACGTTTAGGTTGATATGTTGTTAAATTGTCCACTATTGTTTTTGATCTTGTAGAACATAAAAATAAAATGTCTCATGAAATCATCCAAAAACAGCCTTCCTTTCTCTGACTGTTTTACGTTTTTAATCTAACCAGAAAAATAATGGTAGACGACCTCCACAAGTCTGGTTCATCCTTGGGAGCAATTTCCAAATGCCTGAAGGTACCACGTTCATCTGTACAAACAATAGTACGCAAGTCAAGTATAAACACCATGGGACCACGCAGCCGTCATACCGCTCAGGAAAGAGATGTGTTCTGTCTCCTAGAGATGAACGTACGTTGGTGCGAAAAGTGCAAATCAATCCCAGAACAACAGCAAAGGACCTCGTGAAGATGCTGGGGGAAACAGGTACAAATGTATCTATATCCACAGTGAAACGAGTCCTATATCGACATAACCTGGAAGGCCGCTCAGCAAGGAAGAAGCCACTGCTCCAAAACCGCCATAAAAAAGCCAGACTACAGTTTGCAACTGCACATGGGGACAAAGATCGTACTTTTTGGAAAAACGTCCTCTGGTCTGATGAAACAAACATAGAACTCTTTGGCCATAATGACTATCGTTGTGTTTGGAGGAAAAAGGGGGAAGCTTGCAAGCCGAAGAACACCATCCCAACCGTGAAGCACGGGGGTGGCAGCATCATGTTGTGGGGGTGCTTTGCTGCAGGAGGGACTGGTGCACTTCACAAAATAGATGGCATCATGAGGGTTGAAAATTATGTGGATATATTGAAGCAACATCTCAAGACATCAGTCAGGACATCAGTCAGGAAGTTAAAGCTTGGTCGCAAATGGACAATGACCCCAAGCATACTTCCAAAGTTGTGGCAAAATGGCTTAAGGACAACAAAGTCAAGGTATTGGAGTGGCCATCACAAAGTCCTGACCTCAATCCTATAGAACATTTGTGGGCAGAACTGAAAAAGCATGTGCGAGCAAGGAGGCCTACAAACCTGACTCAGTTACACCAGCTCTGCCAGGAGGAATGGGCCAAAATTCACTCATTTTATTGTGAGAAGCTTGTGGAAGGCTTCCCGAAACATTTGAACCAAGTTAAACAATTTAAATGCAATGCTACCAAATACTAATTGAGCCACAATTGGCAACGTGGGGGGCAATATTACAATGCATGCTGCCATTTCTGAGAATGGTTTGAGCACACATATTCCACACATTGGGCCCTATAACACCCAGCTTCTCCTGTCCTTCCTAAATACACTTTACAGAGACCTAACACCAGAACACAAAAGAGGTTTAATTAGACCACATTTTCTAAATTATGTAATTGTGTGGGATAATGTCAGGTTCCACCGAACCAACATTGTTGGGGATATGGTTTGCTGCCCTGAACAGACAACAATGGAGTTCCTTCCTCTATACTCCCCTTTCCTGAAACCGATAGATGAGGGGTTTTTTTTAGCATGGAGGTGGAAAGTGACTATCGGGATCAAGATCAGATGTCTCTGATAGATGGTATATGACTATCGGGATCAAGATCAGATGTCTCTGTTAGATGGTATATGACTATCGGGCACAAGATCAGATGTATCTGTTAGATGGTATATGACTATCGGGCACAAGATCAGACGTCTCTGTTAGATGGTATATGACTATCGGGCACAAGATGTCTCTGTTAGATGGTATATGACTATCGGGCACAAGATGTCTCTGTTAGATGGTATATGACTATCGGGCACAAGATGTCTCTGTTAGATGGTATATGACTATCGGGCACAAGATGTCTCTGTTAGATGGTATATGACTATCGGGGACAAGATGTCTCTGTTAGATGGTATATGACTATCGGGCACAAGATGTCTCTGTTAGATGGTATATGACTATCGGGCACAAGATGTCTCTGTTAGATGGTATATGACTATCGGGCACAAGATGTCTCTGTTAGATGGTATATGACTATCGGGCACAAGATGTCTCTGTTAGATGGTATATGACTATCGGGCACAAGATGTCTCTGTTAGATGGTATATGACTATCGGGCACAAGATGTCTCTGTTAGATGGTATATGACTATCGGGCACAAGATGTCTCTGTTAGATGGTATATGACTATCGGGCACAAGATGTCTCTGTTAGATGGTATATGACTATCGGGGACAAGATGTCTCTGTTAGATGGTATATGACTATCGGGCACAAGATGTCTCTGTTAGATGGTATATGACTGTCGGGCACAAGATGTCTCTGTTAGATGGTATATGACTATCGGGCACAAGATGTCTCTGTTAGATGGTATATGACTATCGGGCACAAGATGTCTCTGTTAGATGGTATATGACTATCGGGGACAAGATGTCTCTGTTAGATGGTATATGACTATCGGGGACAAGATGTCTCTGTTAGATGGTATATGACTATCGGGCACAAGATGTCTCTGTTAGATGGTATATGACTAATCGGGCACAATATGTCTCTGTTAGATGGTATATGACTGTCGGGCACAAGATGTCTCTGTTAGATGGTATATGACTATCGGGCACAAGATGTCTCTGTTAGATGGTATATGACTATCTGTTAGATGGGCACAAGATGTCTCTGTTAGATGGTATATGACTATCGGGCACAAGATGTCTCTGTTAGATGGTATATGACTGTCGGGCACAAGATGTCTCTGTTAGATGGTATATGACTATCGGGCACAAGATGTCTCTGTTAGATGGTATATGACTATCGGGCACAAGATGTCTCTGTTAGATGGTATATGACTATCGGGCACAAGATGTCTCTGTTAGATGGTATATGACTATCGGGCACAAGATGTCTCTGTTAGATGGTATATGACTATCGGGCACAAGATGTCTCTGTTAGATGGTATATGACTATCGGGCACAAGATGTCTCTGTTAGATGGTATATGACTATCGGGCACAAGATGTCTCTGTTAGATGGTATATGACTATCGGGCACAAGATGTCTCTGTTAGATGGTATATGACTATCGGGGACAAGATGTCTCTGTTAGATGGTATATGACTATCGGGCACAAGATGTCTCTGTTAGATGGTATATGACTATCGGGCACAAGATGTCTCTGTTAGATGGTATATGACTATCGGGCACAAGATGTCTCTGTTAGATGGTATATGACTATCGGGCACAAGATGTCTCTGTTAGATGGTATATGACTATCGGGCACAAGATGTCTCTGTTAGATGGTATATGACTATCGGGCACAAGATGTCTCTGTTAGATGGTATATGACTATCGGGGACAAGATGTCTCTGTTAGATGGTATATGACTATCGGGGACAAGATGTCTCTGTTAGATGGTATATGACTATCGGGACAAGATGTCTCTGTTAGATGGTATATGACTATCGGGCACAAGATGTCTCTGTTAGATGGTATATGACTATCGGGCACAAGATGTCTCTGTTAGATGGTATATGACTATCGGGCACAAGATGTCTCTGTTAGATGGTATATGACTATCGGGCACAAGATGTCTCTGTTAGATGGTATATGACTATCGGGACAAGATGTCTCTGTTAGATGGTATATGACTATCGGGCACAAGATGTCTCTGTTAGATGGTATATGACTATCGGGCACAAGATGTCTCTGTTAGATGGTATATGACTATCGGGCACAAGATGTCTCTGTTAGATGGTATATGACTATCGGGCACAAGATGTCTCTGTTAGATGGTATATGACTATCGGGCACAAGATGTCTCTGTTAGATGGTATATGACTATCGGGCACAAGATGTCTCTGTTAGATGGTATATGACTATCGGGCACAAGATGTCTCTGTTAGATGGTATATGACTATCGGGCACAAGATGTCTCTGTTAGATGGTATATGACTGTCGGGCACAAGATGTCTCTGTTAGATGGTATATGACTATCGGGGACAAGATGTCTCTGTTAGATGGTATATGACTATCGGGCACAAGATGTCTCTGTTAGATGGTATATGACTGTCGGGCACAAGATGTCTCTGTTAGATGGTATATGACTATCGGGCACAAGATGTCTCTGTTAGATGGTATATGACTATCGGGCACAAGATGTCTCTGTTAGATGGTATATGACTATCGGGGACAAGATGTCTCTGTTAGATGGTATATGACTATCGGGGACAAGATGTCTCTGTTAGATGGTATATGACTATCGGGCACAAGATGTCTCTGTTAGATGGTATATGACTAATCGGGCACAATATGTCTCTGTTAGATGGTATATGACTGTCGGGCACAAGATGTCTCTGTTAGATGGTATATGACTATCGGGCACAAGATGTCTCTGTTAGATGGTATATGACTATCGGGCACAAGATGTCTCTGTTAGATGGTATATGACTATCGGGCACAAGATGTCTCTGTTAGATGGTATATGACTGTCGGGCACAAGATGTCTCTGTTAGATGGTATATGACTATCGGGCACAAGATGTCTCTGTTAGATGGTATATGACTATCGGGCACAAGATGTCTCTGTTAGATGGTATATGACTGTCGGGCACAAGATGTCTCTGTTAGATGGTATATGACTATCGGGCACAAGATGTCTCTGTTAGATGGTATATGACTATCGGGCACAAGATGTCTCTGTTAGATGGTATATGACTATCGGGACAAGATGTCTCTGTTAGATGGTATATGACTATCGGGACAAGATGTCTCTGTTAGATGGTATATGACTATCGGGCACAAGATGTCTCTGTTAGATGGTATATGACTATCGGGCACAAGATGTCTCTGTTAGATGGTATATGACTATCGGGGACAAGATGTCTCTGTTAGATGGTATATGACTATGGGCACAAGATGTCTCTGTTAGATGGTATATGGGGACAAGATGTCTCTGTTAGATGGTATATGACTATCGGGCACAAGATGTCTCTGTTAGATGGTATATGACTATCGGGGACAAGATGTCTCTGTTAGATGGTATATGACTATCGGGGACAAGATGTCTCTGTTCGATGCCATGAATACTGCTTGTGAAGACATCACCGGCAATCATTGCAGGGGATGGTTGCCCCACACAAGGAGATCCCCCCCCCCCCCCCCCCATCACAAAGGGAAAACATCAGATGTGATGCTGCCGAAAATCTCTGGCCAGACTGACAAGAACGACAGGACGTCCACCGACAAGATGGGAAGTTGTAGTGTTGCTACAGAAATAAATGTACTGCATACGTACAAAGATGCATATCCTTTTTTCTGTGTACTACAGTATTGTACCGTATTGACTGTCCCCGGTAAACTTTGACCTACTGTTGAAATCGGTTATCTAAAAAGCTCAGTGTGATACACAATAGCATTCAGCTAGACACAACTGACCTTCTGGTACAGTAAGCAGTAAGTGTCAACAGTAAAGTAAAACAAAACTGAAATGTGTATATGACAAACATTTCCAGGGTTGACTGCCATTGGTGGAAAAAAACATCCAAACATTTCCAGAGTTGACTGCCATTGGTGGAAAAAACATCCAAACATTTCCAGGGTTGACTGCCATTGGTGGAAAAAACATCCAAACATTTTGTCCAGTACGGCTCACACGATGACATACAAAAAAAACACTTTTCATTTTGGTGGCATTGGGCCAATTTACTGACACAATAACTAAGGTTTTAAAAGCATGAATTAAATGTTTTGGGTGAGTTATTACATTTTTTTCAGACATACAATAGACTTGTGATGTCCCATAAAACAGCAACATTGACAGTTGCACTTACAGTTTAGAGAATGTTAAAACTGTTTTTAATTTTTATTTTAAATGAGCCGAAGCGATTGAGAAAAACTGTAAGTGAAAGACAATATGTGGTCTTTATGGCAGCCAGGCAGGTTGAGCTCTGAGAATGATTTGACTGAATACCAAGAATTACAGTACTATCTGTCTGATTAGTCCCGTATGTGTGGGTGAAAGGGAGGTCACATACAGCTTTTCTACATAAATACTAATATACATTTTGATCATAATTTTCAGGCAACCCCCCCCAAAAAAACTACTCCTGACTTCCCGATGGGTAAGGGCCTTTCAGACTGTAATGTCAATCCCATCATGTGGTGTAGTGCTCCTTCTAGTATCAGTCAACTGATACTATTATCCTTATCTACCTCCATGTGCTCTTTCTTCCAAAACATCAGCTCTCCTGATCTATAGTGAGAGTCACCTTACGGTGCAGCTAGAATGCTGTATAACGACTGTATTACGCCTTATGGTACAGCTGGTCTATTGTATGACTGTTTTACACCTTACAATACAGCTGGTCTATTGTATGACTGTTTTACACCTTCTGGTGCAGCTGGTCTATTGTATGACTGTTTTACACCTTACCATACAGCTGGTCTATTGTATGACTGTTTTACACCTTACAATACAGCTGGTCTATTGTATGACTGTTTTACACCTTACAATACAGCAGGTCTATTGTATGACTGTTTTACACCTTACAATACAGCTGGTCTATTGTATGACTGTTTTACACCTTACCATACAGCTGGTCTATTCTATGACTGTTTTACACCTTACAATACAGCTGGTCTATTGTATGACTGTTTTACACCTTACAATACAGCAGGTCTATTGTATGACTGTTTTACACCTTACAATACAGCTGGTCTATTGTATGACTGTTTTACACCTTACAATACAGCTGGTCTATTGTATGACTGTTTTACACCTTACAATACAGCAGGTCTATTGTATGACTGTTTTACACCTTACAATACAGCTGGTCTATTGTATGACTGTTTTACACCTTCTGGTGCAGCTGGTCTATTGTATGACTGTTTTACACCTTACCATACAGCTGGTCTATTGTATGACTGTTTTACACCTTACAATACAGCTGGTCTATTGTATGACTGTTTTACACCTTACAATACAGCTGGTCTATTGTATGACTGTTTTACACCTTCTGGTACAGCTGGTCTATTGTATGACTGTTTTACACCTTATGGTGCAGCTGGTCTATTGTATGACTGTTTTACACCTTACAATACTGTATGACTGTTTTACACCTTACAATACAGCTGGTCTATTGTATGACTGTTTTACACCTTACAATACAGCTGGTCTATTGTATGACTGTTTTACACCTTACAATACAGCTGGTCTATTGTATGACTGTTTTACACCTTACAATACAGCTGGTCTATTGTATGACTGTTTTACACCTTATGGTGCAGCTGGTCTATTGTATGACTGTTTTACACCTTACAATACAGCTGGTCTATTGTATGACTGTTTTACACCTTACAATACAGCAGGTCTATTGTATGACTGTTTTACACCTTATGGTGCAGCTGGTCTATTGTATGACTGTTTTACACCTTACAATACAGCTGGTCTATTGTATGACTGTTTTACACCTTACAATACAGCTGGTCTATTGTATGACTGTTTTACACCTTACAATACAGCTGGTCTATTGTATGACTGCTTTACACCTTACAATACAGCAGGTCTATTGTATGACTGTTTTACACCTTACAATACAGCTGGTCTATTGTATGACTGTTTTACACCTTACAATACAGCTGGTCTATTGTATGACTGTTTTACACCTTACAATACAGCTGGTCTATTGTATGACTGTTTTACACCTTACAATACAGCTGGTCTATTGTATGACTGTTTTACACCTTATGGTGCAGCTGGTCTATTGTATGACTGTTTTACACCTTACAATACAGCTGGTCTATTGTATGACTGTTTTACACCTTATGGTGCAGCTGGTCTATTGTATGACTGTTTTACACCTTACAATACAGCTGGTCTATTGTATGACTGTTTTACACCTTACAATACAGCTGGTCTATTGTATGACTGTTTTACACCTTACAATACAGCTGGTCTATTGTATGACTGTTTTACACCTTACAATACAGCTGGTCTATTGTATGACTGTTTTACACCTTACAATACAGCTGGTCTATTGTATGACTGTTTTACACCTTATGGTGCAGCTGGTCTATTGTATGACTGTTTTACACCTTACAATACAGCTGGTCTATTGTATGACTGTTTTACACCTTACAATACAGCTGGTCTATTGTATGACTGTTTTTACAATACAGCAGGTCTATTGTATGACTGTTTTACACCTTACAATACAGCTGGTCTATTGTATGACTGTTTTACACCTTACAATACAGCTGGTCTATTGTATGACTGTTTTACACCTTATGGTACAGCTGGTCTATTGTATGACTGTTTTACACCTTACAATACAGCTGGTCTATTGTATGACTGTTTTACACCTTACAATACAGCTGGTCTATTGTATGACTGTTTTACACCTTACAATACAGCTGGTCTATTGTATGACTGTTTTACACCTTACAATACAGCTGGTCTATTGTATGACTGTTTTACACCTTCTGGTGCAGCTGGTCTATTGTATGACTGTTTTACACCTTACAATACAGCTGGTCTATTGTATGACTGTTTTACACCTTCTGGTGCAGCTGGTCTATTGTATGACTGTTTTACACCTTATGGTACAGCTGGTCTATTGTATGACTGTTTTACACCTTATGGTGCAGCTGGTCTATTGTATGACTGTTTTACACCTTCTGGTGCAGCTGGTCTATTGTATGACTGTTTTACACCTTCTGGTGCAGCTGGTCTATTGTATGACTGTTTTACACCTTCTGGTGCAGCTGGTCTATTGTATGACTGTTTTACACCTTCTGGTGCAGCTGGTCTATTGTATGACTGTTTTACACCTTACAATACAGCAGGTCTATTGTATGACTGTTTTACACCTTACAATACAGCTGGTCTATTGTATGACTGTTTTACACCTTACAATACAGCTGGTCTATTGTATGACTGTTTTACACCTTACAATACAGCTGGTCTATTGTATGACTGTTTTACACCTTACAATACAGCTGGTCTATTGTATGACTGTTTTACACCTTACAATACAGCTGGTCTATTGTATGACTGTTTTACACCTTACAATACAGCTGGTCTATTGTATGACTGTTTTACACCTTACAATACAGCTGGTCTATTGTATGACTGTTTTACACCTTATGGTGCAGCTGGTCTATTGTATGACTGTTTTACACCTTACAATACAGCAGGTCTATTGTATGACTGTTTTACACCTTATGGTGCAGCTGGTCTATTGTATGACTGTTTTACACCTTACAATACAGCTGGTCTATTGTATGACTGTTTTACACCTTACAATACAGCTGGTCTATTGTATGACTGTTTTACACCTTACAATACAGCTGGTCTATTGTATGACTGCTTTACACCTTACAATACAGCTGGTCTATTGTATGACTGTTTTACACCTTACAATACAGCTGGTCTATTGTATGACTGTTTTACACCTTATGGTACAGCTGGTCTATTGTATGACTGTTTTACACCTTACAATACAGCTGGTCTATTGTATGACTGTTTTACACCTTACAATACAGCTGGTCTATTGTATGACTGTTTTACACCTTACAATACAGCAGGTCTATTGTATGACTGTTTTACACCTTACAATACAGCTGGTCTATTGTATGACTGTTTTACACCTTACAATACAGCTGGTCTATTGTATGACTGTTTTACACCTTATGGTACAGCTGGTCTATTGTATGACTGTTTTACACCTTACAATACAGCTGGTCTATTGTATGACTGTTTTACACCTTACAATACAGCTGGTCTATTGTATGACTGTTTTACACCTTACAATACAGCTGGTCTATTGTATGACTGTTTTACACCTTACAATACAGCTGGTCTATTGTATGACTGTTTTACACCTTCTGGTGCAGCTGGTCTATTGTATGACTGTTTTACACCTTACAATACAGCTGGTCTATTGTATGACTGTTTTACACCTTCTGGTGCAGCTGGTCTATTGTATGACTGTTTTACACCTTATGGTACAGCTGGTCTATTGTATGACTGTTTTACACCTTATGGTGCAGCTGGTCTATTGTATGACTGTTTTACACCTTCTGGTGCAGCTGGTCTATTGTATGACTGTTTTACACCTTCTGGTGCAGCTGGTCTATTGTATGACTGTTTTACACCTTCTGGTGCAGCTGGTCTATTGTATGACTGTTTTACACCTTCTGGTGCAGCTGGTCTATTGTATGACTGTTTTACACCTTACAATACAGCAGGTCTATTGTATGACTGTTTTACACCTTACAATACAGCTGGTCTATTGTATGACTGTTTTACACCTTACAATACAGCTGGTCTATTGTATGACTGTTTTACACCTTACAATACAGCTGGTCTATTGTATGACTGTTTTACACCTTACAATACAGCTGGTCTATTGTATGACTGTTTTACACCTTACAATACAGCAGGTCTATTGTATGACTGTTTTACACCTTACAATACAGCTGGTCTATTGTATGACTGTTTTACACCTTACAATACAGCTGGTCTATTGTATGACTGTTTTACACCTTACAATACAGCAGGTCTATTGTATGACTGTTTTACACCTTACAATACAGCTGGTCTATTGTATGACTGTTTTACACCTTACAATACAGCTGGTCTATTGTATGACTGTTTTACACCTTACAATACAGCTGGTCTATTGTATGACTGTTTTACACCTTCTGGTACAGCTGGTCTATTGTATGACTGTTTTACACCTTACAATACAGCAGGTCTATTGTATGACTGTTTTACACCTTACAATACAGCTGGTCTATTGTATGACTGTTTTACACCTTACAATACAGCTGGTCTATTGTATGACTGTTTTACACCTTACAATACAGCTGGTCTATTGTATGACTGTTTTACACCTTATGGTACAGCTGGTCTATTGTATGACTGTTTTACACCTTACAATACAGCTAGCATGCAAGTATACGGTATAACAACTGTTTTGCACATTTTGGTGCAGCCAGCACACTGTATAACAACTTTATTACACACACTACAGAGAGAAAGATTAACTTCTCTTTAGGAAATTATTATATTTTGATGGAGTTATTTATAAACCATTGACTAATTTATTCCTTAGCAGAAACTTAATCTAATCTCACTGTGGGTGTAAGAGCTGTCAGGGTGAACTTTCACCTCCTTCGCTGTCCGATGATACTTTCTCCGTACGATAGCTTTATCAGATTGGGTAGTCGGGGACAACCTCGTCGAACACACATGTAAATCACCCTTTGCTGTTGTTGTGCACTTTGTGCTTTGTGACAAAGCCGGTCAACGTCCTACTCAATTGGAATGAGACCTGGTTGAAGGAACAAGTGAACGGCTGAAATATGAGAAAACTATAGTTTTGGCAAGTCTGTTAGGACATCTACTTTGTGCGTCATGCACAAGTAATATTTCCAACAATTGTTTACAGACAAATTATTTCACTGCATCACAATTCTAGTGGGTCAGAAGTTTACAGACACTAAGTTGACTGTGCCTTTAAACAGCTTGGAAAATTCCAGAAAATTATGTCATGGCTTTAGAAGATTCTGATAGGCTTATTGACATCAATTAGAGGTGTACCTGTGGATGTATTTCAAGGTCTACCCTCAAACTACCTTCAAACTCAGTGCCACTTTGCTTGACATCTTGGAAAAATCTATGGAAATGGCCTGAAGGTACCACGTTAATCTGTACAAGCAATAGTACGCAAGTATAAACACCATGGGACCACGCAGCCGTCATACCGCTCAGGAAGGAGACGCTTTCTGTCTCCTAGAGATGAAGGAACTTTGGTGCGAATCATCCCAGGACACCAGTAAAGGACCTTGTGAAGATGCTGGAGGAAACAAGTACGAAAGTATCTATATCTACAGTAAAACGAGTCCTATATCAACATAACCTGAAAGGACGCTCAGCAAGGAAGAAGCCACTGCTCCAAAACCACCATTAAAAAGCCAGACTACGGTTTGCAACTGCACATGGGGACAAAGATTGTACTTTTTGTAGAAATGTCCTCTGGTCTGATGAAACAAAAATAGAACTCTTTGGCCATAATGACCATCATTGTGTTTAGAGGAAAAGGGGGAAGCTTGCAAGCCGAAGAACACCATCCCAACAGTGAAGCACGGGGGTGGCAGCATCATGATGTGGGGGTGTTTTGCTGCAGGAGGGACTGGTGCACTTCATAAAATAGATGGCATCATGAGGGTTGAAAATTATGTGGATAAATTTGTTGCAACATCTCAAGACATCAGTCAGGAAGTTAAAGCTTGGTCGCAAATGGGTCTTTCAAATGGACAATGACCCCAAGCATACTTCTAAAGCTGTGGCAAAATGGCTTAAGGACAACAAAGTCAAGGTATTGGAGTGGCCATCACAAAGCCCTGACATCAATCCTATAGAAAACTTGTGGGCAGAACTGAAAAAGCATGTGCAAGCAAGGAGGCCTACAAACCTGACTCAGTTACACCAGCTCTGTCAGGAGGAATGGGCCAAAATTCACCCAACATATTGTGGGAAGCTTGTAGAAGGCTACCTGAAACATTTGACCCAAGTTAAACAATTTAAAGGCAATGCTACCAAATACTAATTCAGTGTAATGTAAACTTCTATCCCACAGGGAGCGTGATGAAAGAAATAAAAGCTGAAATAAATCCTTCTCTCTACACACTCCATCTAACCAGAGCTCTATGGGTCCTAGGGAACACTCCCTCTAACCAGAGCTATATGGGTCCTAGGGAACACTCCCTCTAACCAGAGCTCTATGGGTCCTAGGGAACACTCCCTCTAACCAGAGCTCTATGGGTCCTAGGGGACACTCCCTCTAACCAGAGCTCTATGGGTCCTAGGGAACACTCCCTCTAACCAGAGCTCTATGGGTCCTAGGGGACACTCCCTCTAAGCAGAGCTCTATGGGTCCTAGGGAACACTCCCTCTAACCAGAGCTCTATGGGTCCTAGGGAACACTCCCTCTAACCAGAGCTCTATGGGTCCTAGGGAACACTCCCTCTAACCAGAGCTCTATGGGTCCTAGGGAACACTCCCTCTAAGCAGAGCTCTATGGGTCCTAGGGAACACTCCCTCTAACCAGAGCTCTATGGGTCCTAGGGAACACTACATCTAACCAGAGCTCTATGGGTCCTAGGGAACACTCCCTCTAACCAGAGCTCTATGGGTCCTAGGGAACACTCCCTCTAAGCAGAGCTCTATGGGTCCTAGGGAACACTCCCTCTAACCAGAGCTCTATGGGTCCTAGGGAACACTACATCTAAGCAGAGCTCTATGGGTCCTAGGGAACACTACATTTAACCAGAGCTCTATGGGCCCTAGGGAACACTACATTTAACCAGAGCTCTATGGGTCCTAGGGAACACTACATTTAACCAGAGCTCTATGGGTCCTAGGGAACACTA
Organism: Oncorhynchus keta; assembly: GCF_023373465.1. Lineage (NCBI taxonomy): Eukaryota > Metazoa > Chordata > Actinopteri > Salmoniformes > Salmonidae > Oncorhynchus > Oncorhynchus keta. Next base: position 55,412,200 of record NC_068441.1, read on the forward strand.
CATTTAACCAGAGCTCTATGGGTCCTAGGGAACACTCCCTCTAACCAGAGCTCTATGGGTCCTAGGGAACACTACATCTAACCAGAGCTCTATGGGTCCTAGGGAACACTCCCTCTAACCAGAGCTCTATGGGTCCTAGGGAACACTCCCTCTAAGCAGAGCTCTATGGGTCCTAGGGAACACTCCCTCTAAGCAGAGCTCTATGGGTCCTAGGGAACACTCCCTCTAACCAGAGCTCTATGGTTCCTAGGGAACACTCCCTCTAAGCAGAGCTCTATGGGTTCTAGGGAACACTCCCTCTAACCAGAGCTCTATGGGTCCTAGGGAACACTCCCTCTAACCAGAGCTCTATGGGTCCTAGGGAACACTCCCTCTAACCAGAGCTCTATGGGTCCTAGGGAACACTCCCTCTAACCAGAGCTCTATGGGTCCTAGGGAACACTACATCTAAGCAGAGCTCTATGGGCCCTAGGGAACACTCCCTCTAACCAGAGCTCTATGGGTCCTAGGGAACACTACATCTAAGCAGAGCTCTATGGGGCCTAGGGAACACTACATCTAACCAGAGCTCTATGGGTCCTATGGAACACTACATCTAAGCAGAGCTCTATGGGCCCTAGGGAACACTCCCTCTAACCAGAGCTCTATGGGTCCTAAGGAACACTACATTTAACCAGAGCTCTATGGGTCCTAGGGAACACTACATTTAACCAGAGCTCTATGGGCCCTAGGGAACACTCCCTCTAACCAGAGCTCTATGGGTCCTAGGGAACACTACATTTAACCAGAGCTCTATGGGCCCTAGGGAACACTACATTTAACCAGAGCTCTATGGGTCCTAGGGAACACTCCCTCTAACCAGAGCTCTATGGGTCCTAGGGAACACTCCCTCTAACCAGAGCTCTATGGGTCCTAGGGAACACTACATTTAACCAGAGCTCTATGGGTCCTAGGGAACACTCCCTCTAACCAGAGCTCTATTAGGGAACACTCCCCAGAGCTCTATGGGCCCTAGGAAACACTCCTCTATAAGCAGAGCTATATGGGTCCTAGGGAACACTCCCCTCTAACCAGAGCTCTATGGGTCCTAGGGAACACTACAGAGCTCTATGGGTCCTAGGGAACACTCCCTCTAAGCAGAGCTCTATGGGTCCTAGGAAACACTACATCTAACCAGAGCTCTATGGGTCCTAAGGAACACTCCCTCTAACCAGAGCTCTATGGGTCCTAGGAAACACTACATTTAACCAGAGCTCTATGGGTCCTAGGGAACACTACATCTAACCAGAGCTCTATGGGTCCTAAGGAACACTCCCTCTAACCAGAGCTCTATGGGTCCTAGGAAACACTACATTTAACCAGAGCTCTATGGGTCCTAGGGAACACCCTCTATAAGCAGAGCTCTATGGGTCCTAGGGAACACTCCCTCTAAGCAGAGCTCTATGGGTCCTAGGGAACACTCCCTCTAAGCAGAGCTCTATGGGTCCTAGGGAACACTACATTAAACCAGAGCTCTATGGGTCCTAGGAACACTCCCTCTAACATTTACATTACATTTACATTTAAGTCATTTAGCAGACGCTCTTATCCAGAGCGACTTACAAATTGGTGCATACACCTTATGACATCCAGTGGAACAGCCACTAACCAGAGCTCTATGGGTCCTAGGGAACACTACATTTAACCAGAGCTCTATGGGCCCTAGGGAACACTACATTTAACCAGAGCTCTATGGGTCCTAGGGAACACTCCCTCTAACCAGAGCTCTATGGGTCCTAGGGAACACTCCCTCTAACCAGAGCTCTATGGGTCCTAGGGAACACTACATTTAACCAGAGCTCTATGGGTCCTAGGGAACACTCCCTCTAACCAGAGCTCTATGGGCCCTAGGGAACACTCCCTCTAAGCAGAGCTCTATGGGCCCTAGGAAACACTCCCTCTATAAGCAGAGCTCTATGGGTCCTAGGGAACACTCCCTCTAACCAGAGCTCTATGGGTCCTAGGGAACACTCCCTCTAAGCAGAGCTCTATGGGTCCTAGGGAACACTCCCTCTAAGCAGAGCTCTATGGGTCCTAGGAAACACTACATCTAACCAGAGCTCTATGGGTCCTAAGGAACACTCCCTCTAACCAGAGCTCTATGGGTCCTAGGAAACACTACATTTAACCAGAGCTCTATGGGTCCTAGGGAACACTACATCTAACCAGAGCTCTATGGGTCCTAAGGAACACTCCCTCTAACCAGAGCTCTATGGGTCCTAGGAAACACTACATTTAACCAGAGCTCTATGGGTCCTAGGGAACACTCCCTCTATAAGCAGAGCTCTATGGGTCCTAGGGAACACTCCCTCTAAGCAGAGCTCTATGGGTCCTAGGGAACACTCCCTCTAAGCAGAGCTCTATGGGTCCTAGGGAACACTACATTAAACCAGAGCTCTATGGGTCCTAGGGAACACTCCCTCTAACATTTACATTACATTTACATTTAAGTCATTTAGCAGACGCTCTTATCCAGAGCGACTTACAAATTGGTGCATACACCTTATGACATCCAGTGGAACAGCCACTAACCAGAGCTCTATGGGTCCTAGGGAACACTACATTTAACCAGAGCTCTATGGGCCCTAGGAAACACTAGGGATTAGGTCACCATCTGGGAGGCTGAGCCTATTGAGTTTCATGTAACCGCTGTGTTTCTCTGAGCACGGCACGTAGCGCATTCCAAATTAAACCAACAAAGAGTTTCCTTCTTGTGAAAGTTTTTTTTTTTTAAATCAAGTCTCACCCCTGCAGCTAATTATAGCCCATTATAGCGTTGACACCATCAAAGGGGATTTCAGAGGTTTTGTTCTGTTCTTGTTCAACTCTGTCAAGATACTCGAGCAAAACAATGTGAACAACTCCCTCACAAAATGTAATGCCGTGTGATTGCGACTAAATCTGGATTCGTGTCAACTCATACACAGTTCTGTGACTTGTCATCATCGGCTTCAGTGCAGGAAATAGAAAATAAATACTGTCAGCTTAACAAGGGATGCCAATAAACCTTCATTAACTGACCATGTGTGGTGTTTCCCTCTCTCCTGCTGCTGGTAGACTTACAGGGAGATAGATACAATAGATGGGTTCATTCCTCAGAGAAGGACACTCCTTTTCACAGGCTCGCAGATTTACACACCAAATCATCGATATTACAGTGAGATAGATACAATAGATGGGTTCATTCCTCAGAGAAGGACACTCCTTTTCACAGGCTCGCAGATTTACACACCAAATCATCGATATTACAGTGAGTTGTAATGTTTTTATTTGACCTAACTAGGCAAGTCAGTAATGAACCATCTTAATTGGGCATGGTCACCTTTGATGAGGGTTCTTTAGTGATTGAAGGCCGACTACTGAGGATGTGTCCCAAAATGAACATCTTAAACCTCCCATTCCACTCTGTCAACATCACGGCAAATCTCATGTGAGTGCATTCCATCTACTGGCACAGTGGACAGTTTTAACATCTCGTCTTTTATGATTCTTATTCACAATGACGACCCCACCCTAGCCAAACGACGCCGGGCCAATTGCGCACTGCCCTATGGGACTCCCAATCACGGCCGGATGTGATACAGCCTGGATTCGAACCAGGTAGTGCAGTCACGCCTCTTAGCGCTGAGATGCAGTGTCTTAGACCGCTGCGCCACTCAGGAGCCCATGTATGTACGATTTATAGACAAGGAAATACCTCATTCTGACTGTTAATCATTAACAGTCTAGGATGTCAAATGATACTGGATTCCCCCAACCAGACGCCACACCACGAGGAACCTATATTATATGGAACTAAATACATGTTCCTGTTTGGTATTTCCCAGTTGCCTTCACACAGCTAGCCTGGTCCCAGATCTGTTGTCTCCTCCTATAGCCAAGTCCCAGATCTGTTGTCTCCTCCTATAGCCTGGTCCCAGATCTGTTGTCTCCTCCTATAGCCTGGTCCCAGATCTGTTGTCTCCTTCTATAGCCTGGTCCCAGATCTGTTGTCTCCTCCTATAGCCTGGTCCCAGATCTGTTGTCTCCTTCTATAGCCTGGTCCCAGATCTGTTGTCTCCTCCTATAGCCTGGTCCCAGATCTGTTGTCTCCTTCTATAGCCTGGTCCCAGATCTGTTGTCTCCTCCTATAGCCTGGTCCCAGATCTGTTGTCTCCTTCTATAGCCTGGTCCCAGATCTGTTGTCTCCTCCTATAGCCTGGTCCCAGATCTGTTGTCTCATTCTATAGCCTGGTCCCAGATCTGTTGTCTCCTTCTATAGCCTGGTCCTAGATCTGTTGTCTCCTTCTATAGCCTGGTCCCAGATCTGTTGTCTCCTCCTATAGCCTGGTCCCAGATCTGTTGTCTCCTCCTATAGCCTGGTCCCAGATCTGTTGTCTCCTCCTATAGCCTGGTCCCAGATCTGTTGTCTCCTTCTATAGCCTGGTCCCAGATCTGTTGTCTCCTTCTATAGCCTGGTCCTAGATCTGTTGTCTCCTTCTATAGCCTGGTCCCAGATCTGTTGTCTCCTTCTATAGCCTGGTCCCAGATCTGTTGTCTCCTTCTATAGCCTGGTCCCAGATCTGTTGTCTCCTTCTATAGCCTGGTCCCAGATCTGTTGTCTCCTTCTATAGCCTGGTCCCAGATCTGTTGTCTCCTCCTATAGCCTGGTCCTAGATCTGTTGTCTCCTTCTATAGCCTGGTCCCAGATCTGTTGTCTCCTCCTATAGCCTGGTCCCAGATATGTTGTCTCCTCCTATAGCCTGGTCTCAGATCTGTTGTCTCATTCTATAGCCTGGTCCCAGATCTGTTGTCTCCTTCCATAGCCTGGTCCCAGATCTGTTGTCTCCTTCCATAGCCTGGTCTCAGATCTGTTGTCTCCTTCTATAGCCTGGTCCCAGATCTGTTGTCTCCTTCTATAGCCTGGTCCCAGATCTGTTGTCTCCTTCTATAGCCTGGTCCCAGATCTGTTGTCTCCTTCTATAGCCTGGTCCCAGATCTGTTGTCTCCTTCTATAGCCTGGTCCCAGATCTGTTGTCTCCTTCTATAGCCTGGTCCCAGATCTGTTGTCTCCTTCTATAGCCTGGTCCCAGATCTGTTGTCTCCTTCTATAGCCTGGTCCCAGATCTGTTGTCTCCTTCTATAGCCTGGTCCCAGATCTGTTGTCTCCTTCTATAGCCTGGTCCCAGATCTGTTGTCTCCTTCTATAGCCTGGTCCCAGATCTGTTGTCTCCTTTTATAGCCTGGTCCCAGATCTGTTGTCTCCTCCTATAGCCTGGTCCCAGATCTGTTGTCTCCTTCTATAGCCTGGTCCCAGATCTGTTGTCTCCTTCTATAGCCTGGTCCCAGATCTGTTGTCTTCTTCTATAGCCTGGTCCCAGATCTGTTGTCTCCTCCTATAGCCTGGTCCCAGATCTGTTGTCTCCTTCTATAGCCTGGTCCCAGATCTGTTGTCTCCTCAATTAGCCTGGGCCCAGATCTCCCAGAGAGAGAGAGAGACCGACAGAGACAGAGGCAGAGAGAGAGAGAGAGAGACCGACAGAGACAGAGAGACAGAGAGACAGAGAGAGACATACAGAGAGAGATACAGAGACACAGAGAGACAAAGAGACAAAGAGAGACAGAGAGAGAGAGACCGACAGAGACAGAGAGACAGAGAGAGAGAGAGAGACAGACAGAGAGCGAGACAGAGACACAGAGAGACAGAGAGACAGAGAGAGAGATTGAGACAGAGAGAGAGAGACAGAGAGAGCGAGAGACAGAGAGACAGAGAGAAAAAGAGAGACAGAGAGAAACAGACAGAGACTGAGAGAGAGAGAGAGATTGAGACAGAGACAGAGAGAGACAGAGAGAGATCGAGAGACAGAGAGACAGAGAGAAAAAGAGAGACAGAGAGAAACAGACAGAGACTGAGAGAGAGAGAGAGAGAGAGAGGGGCAGAGAGAGACAGAGAGAGAGACAGAGACAAAGAGAGAGAGAGAGAGAGAGACAGAGAGAGCAAGACAGAGACAGGGAGACAGAGACAGAGAGAAAAAGAGAGACAGAGAGAAACAGACAGAGACAGAGAGAGAGAGAGAGAGAGAGAGAGAGAGAGGGGCAGAGAGAGACAGAGAGAGAGACAGAGACAAAGAGAGAGAGAGAGACAGAGAGAGCGAGACAGAGACCGAGATACAGAGACAGAGAGACAGAGACAGAGAGACAGAGACAGAGACAGAGAGAGACAGAGAGAAAAAGACAGAGAGAAAAAGACAGAGACAGAGACAGAGACAGAGACAGAGAGAGAGAGAGAGAGAGAGGCAGAGAGAGAGAGAGAGAGAGAGACAGACAGACAGACAGACAGACAGACAGACAGACAGACAGACAGACAGACAGACAGACAGAGACAGAGACAGACAGAGAGACAGACAGAGACAAAGAGAGAGACAGAAAGAGAGAGACAGAAAGAGAGAGACAGAGAGAGCGAGACAGAGACAGAGAGACAGAGAGAGAGAGACCGAGAGACAGAGACAGAGAAAGAGACAGAGAGACAGAGAGGCAGAGACAAAGAGAGAGACAGAGAGAGCATTATGCCAGAAATTCTTTAATTGTGTAATTATTTATATTATTTATATGTTAATGTAACCCTGCATAATGTTTGTCTAGTCATTGTTTCTTAAAGCTGACCTGAGCAATTTATATCTGACCAGTTCTTAAGAATGTTTGTCAACTCGATACGACTGCAGGCCATTTCGACATTGTTGAAAGTCCAGCTGTCTTGTGAAGAAATGGGGGAAAAAATGTAAGGGTAGTGGCCAGTCTTTGTCCCGTGATGAAGTGGTTGTAGATTGGTTTGTTTTGTTAGAATTTACTTTTCGTAGCAGGAAAGGAGAACTTACGCAGCAGGTTAGGAAAAGGGTTAGGGTTAGCTAAAATGCAAAGAAAAGTCTCTATGGGGATACCACAGGGTTCGACTCTTTTCGCTGTATATATCAACAATGTCGCTCTTGCTGCAGGTGATTCTCTGATCCACCTCTACACAGACGACACCATTCTGTATACATCTGGCCCTTCTTTGGACACTGTGTTAACAAACCTCCAAACGAGATTCAATGCCATACAACACTCCTTCCATGGCCTCCAACTGCTCTTAGACGCTAGTCAAACCAAATGCATGCTTTTCAACCGTTCGCTGCCCGAACCCACATGCCCGACTAGCATCACTACTCTGGACGGTTCTGACTTAGAATATGTGGACAACTACAAATACCTAGGTGTCTGGATAGACTGTAAACTCTCCTTCCTGACTCATATTAAACATCTCCAATCCAAAATTAAATCTAGAATCGGTTTCCAATTTCACAAAACAAAGCCTCCTTCACTCATGCGGCCTCGTAAAACTGACCATCCTACCGATCCTCGGCTTCGGCGATGTCATTTACAAAATAGCTTCCAATACTCTACTTAGCAAACTGGATGGAGTCTATCACTGTGCCATCCGTTTTGCCCCTTATATACCACCCACCACTGCGACCTGTATGCTCTAGTCGGCTGGCCCTCGCTACATATTCGTCGCCAGACCCACTGGCTCCAGGTCATCTATAAGTCTATGCTAGGCAAAGTTCCGCCTTATCTCAGCTCACTGGTCACGATAACAACAGCCACCCGTAGCACGCGCTCCAGCAGCTATATCTCACTGATCATCCCCAAAGCCAACACCTCCTTTGGCCGCCTTTCATTTCCAGTTCTCTGCTGCCAATGACCGGAACGAATTGCAAAAATCGCTGAAGCTGGAGACTTATATTTCCCTCACCAACTTTAAACATCTGCTATCTGAGCAGCTAACCGATCGCTGCAGCTGTACATAGCCCATCTGTAAATAGCCCACCCAATCTACCTACCTCATCCCCATATTGTTTTCGTTTACTTTTCTGCTCTTTTGCACACCAGTATTTCTACTTGCACATCATCATCTGCTCATCCATCACTCCAGTGTTAATTTGCTAAATTGTAATTACTTTGCTACTATGGCCTATTTATTGCCTTACCTCCTCAATGCCGTTTCCACACACTGTATATACTTTATTTTTTCTATTGTGTTATTGACTGTCCATTTGTTTATTCCATGTGTAACTCTGTGTTGTTGTTTGTGTCGCACTGCTTTGCTTTATCTTGGCCAGGTCGCAGTTGTAAATGAGAACTTCTTCTCAACTAGCCTACCTGGTTAAATAAAGGTGTTCTCAACTAGCCTACCTGGTTAAATAAAGGTGAAATAAAAAATATATATTTTTAAATATGAGGAAATCAGTCAATTAAAATAGATTCATTAGGTCCTAATCTATGAATTTCACATGACTGGGAATGTAGATATATAGAATATAGATATGTATCTGACCTAAAAGTAGGGACATGGATCAGAATACCAGGCGGTATCTGGTGTGACCACCATTTGTCTTATGCATAGAGTTGTTCAGGCTGTTGATTGTGGCCTGTAGAATGTTGGTCCCACTCCTCTTCAATGACTGTGAGATGTAGCTGGATATTGGCGGGAACTGGAACACGCTGTCGTACACGCTGTCGCACACGCCCATTCCAGAGCATCCCAAACATGCTCAATGGGTGACAAGTCTGGTGAGTATGCAGGCCATGGAAGAACCGGGACATTTTCAGCTTCCAGGAATTGTGTTCAGATCCTTGTGATATGGAGCCGCACATTATCCTGCTGAAACATGAGGTGACGGCGGCGGATGAATGCCGTGATAATCGGCCTCAGGATCTGGTCACGGTATCTCTGCGCATTCAAATTACCAGCGATAAAATGCAATTATCCGTAGCTTATCCCTGCCCATACCATAACCCCTCCGCCACCATGGGACACACTGTTCACAGCATTCACATCAGCAAACCGCTCGCCCACACGACGCCATACACTCTGTCCACCATCTGTTCGATACAGTCGAACTGGGATTCATCCGTGATTCATCACACTTATCCTGCATGCCAGTGGCCAACAAATGCTTACCTTCGATGGCCACTGCCATGCAGGATAAGTGTGATGAATCACAGATGAATCCCAGTTTATGGTAGAGAAATTAACATTCAATTAATATATGCCATTTAGCTGACGCTTTTATCCAAAGCGACTTACAGTCATGTGTGCATACATTCTACGTATGGGTGGTCCCGGGAATCGAACCCACTACCCTGGCGTTACAAGCGCCATGCTCTACCAACTGAGCCACAGAAGGACCACCATTCAATTCTCTGGAAACAGCTCTGGCGGACATTCCTGTAGTCTGTCACGGTTTTCATGTGGTGAAGGAGAGTCGGACCAAACTGCAGCGTGTAGATTGCGATCCATGTTTAATAAAACAACGTAAACACGAATCAAAGCACAAACTCAACAAAACAATAAAACGTAATGAAAACCGAAACAGCCTAAACTGGCGCAAACTAACACAGAATAAGGACATCAATACACTAAGGACAATCACCCACAACACAACCAAAGAATATGGCTGCCTAAATATGGTTCCCAATCAGAGACAACGATAAACACCTGCCTCTGATTGAGAACCACTTCAGACAGCCATAGACTTTCCTAGAACACCCCACTAACCTACAATCCCAATACATACACACCACATACAAAAACCCATGTCACACCCTGGCCTGAACAAATAAATGAAGATAAACACAAAATACTTCGACCAGGACGTGACATAGTCAGCATCCCAATTGAACACTCCCTCAAAACTTGAGACATCTGTGGCATTGTGTTGTGTGACAAAACTGCACATTTTAGAGTGGCATTTTATTGTCCCCCAGCACAAGGTGCACCTGTGTAATGATCATGCTGTTTAATCAGCTTCTTGATATGCCACAGCTGTCAGGTGGATGGATTATCTTGACAAAGGAGAAATACTCTCTAAGAGGGATGTACACATTTGTGCACAAAATTTGCGAGAAATAAGCTTCTTTGTGCGTATGAAAAGTAGCATTAAAAGCAGAACCACCTCTGGTGACCTCCAACCCCTAACCCCTAACCTCTAATCTCTATCTCCAGACATGACATACATTGATGACAGAGACATAGTTATAAACTATGTGTGTGAATTCTCTGTTTAGGTTAAACAGAGAATTCACACACATAGTTTAAAACTCTGTCTGTACTACATATATATGTAACGACACAGCAACAAAAGAGACATCATGTCAAAGTGAGTTTACTCTGGTAAATTAAGGGTTACAGTTCTGTCTGTCTTCACATGGCTGGAGCTGCTTGCGTGACACCACATTTTGTTGACAGAGCCTGTGATTTTATCAGTCTTTCCGGCCTCTATAAAAAAAAAACTCCTTCAGGACTTGGCAGTGTCGAGTTACAGAGAGCGAGGGGGAGGTTTGTGGTGACGCAGGGACCTATAAGGAAACAGATTAGTGTCCAAGAAGAAACACTGTTGTAAAAATGTTTTTTTTTTTTATATAGAGCAGGTGTGACAACAGCTGTTTTGTGTTGGTAACGAAGTATCGCTGCTTGTCTCGTGTAAAGACAGGTAGCTGTGTAACCTTTGTACATCCTTGTTCCTGGCTTTGTACCAACCAATGGGAGAGGCCCTGTCAGACTTCACTGGAACAAAGGCAGCACACGCAAACATACACACATACCTTCAAATGACTGCCCTGGAGGCATCATCCTGCACGACATCCCTTTTATATTCCTGTTTACTGATACAGGGTTATTATGTTACTGCTACGGGGTTATTATGTTACTGCTACAGGGTTATTATGTTACTGCTACAGGGTTATTATGTTACTGATACAGGGTTATTATGTTACTGCTACGGGGTTATTATGTTACTGCTACAGGGTTATTATGTTACTGCTACAGGGTTATTATGTTACTGATACAGGGTTATTATGTTACTGCTACAGGGTTATTATGTTACTGATACAGGGTTATTATGGTACTGCTACAGGTTTATTATGTTACTGATACAGGGTTATTATGTTACTGATACAGGGTTATTATGGTACTGCTACAGGGTTATTATGTTACTGATACAGGGTTATTATGTTACTGCTACGGGGTTATTATGTTACTGATACAGGGTTATTATGTTACTGCTACAGGGTTATTATGTTACTGATACAGGGTTATTATGTTACTGCTACAGGGTTATTATGTTACTGATACAGGGTTATTATGTTACTGCTACGGGGTTATTATGTTACTGATACAGGGTTATTATGTTACTGATACAGGGTTATTATGTTTCTGCTACAGGGTTATTATGGTACTGCTACAGGGTTATTATGTTACTGATACAGGGTTATTATGTTACTGCTACAGGGTTATTATGGTACTGATACAGGGTTATTATGTTACTGATACAGGGTTATTATGTTACTGCTACAGGGTTATTATGTTACTGCTACGGGGTTATTATGTTACTGCTACAGGGTTATTATGTTACTGCTACAGGGTTATTATGTTACTGCTACGGGGTTATTATGTTACTGCTACAGGGTTATTATGTTACTGCTACGGGGTTATTATGTTACTGCTACAGGGTTATTATGTTACTGCTACAGGGTTATTATGTTACTGCTACGGGGTTATTATGTTACTGCTACAGGGTTATTATGTTACTGCTACGGGGTTATTATGTTACTGCTACAGGGTTATTATGGTACTGCTACGGGGTTATTATGTTACTGCTACGGGGTTATTATGTTACTGCTACAGGGTTATTATGTTACTGCTACGGGGTTATTATGTTTCTGCTACAAGGTTATTATGTTACTGCTACATGGTTATTATGTTACTGCTACAGGGTTATTATGTTACTGCTACAGGGTTATTATGTTACTGATACAGGGTTATTATGTTACTGATACAGGGTTATTATGTTACTGATACAGGGTTATTATGTTACTGATACAGGGTTATTATGTTACTGCTACAGGGTTATTATGTTACTACTACAGGGTTATTATGTTACTGCTACGGGGTTATTATGTTACTGATACAGGGTTATTATGTTACTGCTACAGGGTTATTATGTTACTGCTACAGGGTTATTATGTTACTGCTACGGGGTTATTATGTTACTGTTACAGGGTTATTATGTTTCTGCTACAGGGTTATTATGTTACTGCTACAGGGTTATTATGTTACTGATACAGGGTTATTATGTTACCGATACAGGGTTATTATGTTACTGATACAGGGTTATTATGTTACTGCTACGGGGTTATTATGTTACTGATACAGGGTTATTATGTTACTGATACAGGGTTATTATGTTACTGATACAGGGTTATTATGTTACTGATACAGGGTTATTATGTTTCTGCTACAGGGTTATTATGTTACTGCTACAGGGTTTGGGTTATTATGTTGGCTGGTAGAGGGTTATTATGTTGGCTGGTAGAGGGTTATTATGTTGACTGGTAGAGGGTTATTATGTTGACTGGTAGAGGGTTATTATGTTGGCTGGTAGAGGGTTATTATGTTGACTGGTAGAGGGTTATTATGTCGACTGGTAGAGGGTTATTATGTTGACTGGTAGAAGGTTATTATGTTGACTGGTAGAGGGTTATTATGTTGACTGTTAGAGGGTTATTATGTTGGCTGGTAGAGGGTTAGGGTTATTATGTTGACTGGTAGAGGGTTATTATGTTGACTGGTAGAGGGTTATTATGTTGACTGGTAGAGGGTTATTATGTTGACTGGTAGAGGGTTATTATGTTGCCTGGTAGAGGGTTATTATGTTGACTGGTAGAGGGTTATTAGGTTGACTGGTAGAGGGTTAGGGTTATCATGTTGACTGGTTTGAGGGCTATTATGTTGACTGGTAGAGGGTTAGGGTTATTATGTTGACTGGTTTGAGGGCTATTATGTTGACTGGTAGAGGGTTAAAATAACTTAACACCAGATCAAAGGCACCACATATTACTGGTCTTTATTCAGGAAGAGTATCTACAGAAGAATATACTTAAAAGAGTTGCATAAACGTCTGCAATAGAATGTCCTGTCATTAATCGTTTATTCAGCTAAAACTTTCAAAATGTTCCTTTCAATGTCATCCTTGAATGTGTGTGAGTGTGAGTGTGAGTGTGAGTGTGAGTGTGAGTGTGAGTGTGTGTGTGTGTGTGTGTGTGTGTGTGTGTGTGTGTGTGTGTGTGTGTGTGTGTGTGTGTGTGTGTGGTCGGTTAAGGAATGTCCAGCTGGCTGTTCTGAATACTATGTCAGGGAGGTCAGGGCCTCAGGGGGCCTGGAGGGCCCTGTGTCTCTGCCAGGAGAATAAGTGTGTGTCCCGTGTGACTCAGTTGGTAGAGCATAGCGCTTGCAACGCCATTGTTGCGGGGTCATTTCCCACAGGGGACCAGTATGAAAACGTATGCTCTGGATAAGACCGTCTTCTAAATGACTCTCAGCCCTATCTCAGCCCTACCTCAGCCCTATCTCAGCCCTACCTCAGCCCTATCTCAGCCCCACCTCAGCCCTACCTCAGCCCTATCTCAGCCCCACCTCAGCCCTACCTCAGCCCTATCCCAGCCCTATCTCAGCCCGACCTCAGCCCTACCTCAGCCCTATCCCAGCCCTACCTCAGCCCTACCTCAGCCCGACCTCAGCCCTATCCCAGCCCGACCTCAGCCCTATCTCAGCCCGACCTCAGCCCGACCTCAGCCCCACCTCAGCCCTATCCCAGCCCTACCTCAGCCCTACCTCAGCCCTATCCCAGCCCGACCTCAGCCCTACCTCAGCCCTATCCCAGCCCTACCTCAGCCCTACCTCAGCCCTATCCCAGCCCTACCTCAGCCCTATCTCAGTCCTATCTCAGCCCTACCTCAGCCCTACCTCAGCCCTACCTCAGCCCTATCCCAGCCCTACCTCAGCCCTACCTCAGCCCTACCTCAGCCCTATCCCAGCCCTATCGCAGCCCTACCTCAGCCCTACCTCAGCCCTACCTCGGCCCTACCTCAGCCCTACCTCAGCCCTACCTCAGCCCTACCTCAGCCCTATCCCAGCCCTACCTCAGCCCTATCCCAGCCCTATCCCAGCCCTACCTCAGCCCTATCCCAGCCCTACCTCAGCCCTACCTCAGCCCTACCTCAGCCCTATCCCAGCCCTACCTCAGCCCTACCTCGGCCCTACCTCAGCCCTATCCCAGCCCTACCTCGGCCCTACCTCAGCCCTACGACAGCCCTACCGCTGCCCTATCCCAGCCCTATCTCAGCCCTATCTCAGCCTCATTATAGTCCAGCAGGCCTCATTATAGTCCAGCAGGCCTCAGCCTCATTGTAGTCCAGCAGGCCTCAGCCTCATTATAGTCCAGCAGGCCTCAGCCTCATTATAGTCCAGCAGGCCTCAACCTCATTATAGTCCAGCAGGCCTCAGCCGCTTTAAAGTTCAGCAGGCCTCAGCCTCATTATAGTCCAGCAGGCCTCAGCCTCTTTAAAGTTCAGCAGGCCTCAGTCTCATTAAAGTTCAGCAGGCCTCAGCCTCATTATAGTTCAGCAGGCCTCAGCCTCATTATAGTTCAGCAGGCCTCATTCTCATTATAGTTCAGCAGGCCTCATTCTCATTATAGATCAGCAGACCTCAGCCTCATTATAGTTCAGCAGGCCTCAGTCTCATTATAGTTCAGCAGGCCTCAGCCTCATTATAGTTCAGCATGCCTCAGCCTCATTATAGTTCAGCAGGCCTCAGCCTCATTATAGTTCAGCAGGCCTCAGCCTCATTATAGTTCAGCAGGCCTCAGCCTCATTATAGTTCAGCAGGCCTCAACCTCATTATAGTTCAGCAGGCCTCAGCCTCATTATAGTTCAGCAGGCCTCAGCCTCATTATAGTTCAGCAGGCCTCATTCTCATTATAGTTCAGCAGGCCTCATTCTCATTATAGATCAGCAGACCTCATTCTCATTATAGATCAGCAGACCTCACAGCCTCATTATAGTTCAGCAGGCCTCAGCCTCATTATAGATCAGCAGACCTCATTATAGTTCAGCAGGCCTCAGCCTCATTATAGATCAGCAGACCTCAGCCTCATTATAGATCAGCAGGCCTCAGCCTCATTATAGATCAGCAGACCTCACAGCCTCATTATAGATCAGCAGGCCTCATTCTCATTATAGATCAGCAGGCCTCATTCTCATTATAGATCAGCAGACCTCAGCCTCATTATAGATCAGCAGGCCTCAGCCTCATTATAGATCAGCAGGCCTCATTCTCATTATAGTTCAGCAGGCCTCACAGCCTCATTATAGTTCAGCAGGCCTCACAGCCTCATTATAGATCAGCAGGCCTCATTCTCATTATAGATCAGCAGGCCTCATTCTCATTATAGATCAGCAGACCTCAGTCTCATTATAGATCAGCAGGCCTCATTCTCATTATAGATCAGCAGACCTCATTCTCATTATAGATCAGCAGGCCTCATTCTCATTATAGTTCAGCAGACCTCAGTCTCATTATAGATCAGCAGGCCTCATTCTCATTATAGATCAGCAGGCCTCATTCTCATTATAGATCAGCAGACCTCAACCTCATTATAGTTCAGCAGGCCTCAGCCTCATTATAGATCAGCAGGCCTCAGCCTCATTATAGTTCAGCAGGCCTCAACCTCATTATAGTTCAGCAGGCCTCAGCCTCATTATAGATCAGCATACCTCAACCTCATTATAGTTCAGCAGGCCTCAGCCTCATTATAGATCAGCAGACCTCATTCTCATTATAGTTCAGCAGACCTCACAGCCTCAAAGGCCCTGCTGTATGAGGGTTATTAACGCTTTACCGTCTGTGGGGAGAGAAGTGTGGGAAAATTGATGATATAGTTTCCCTCTCAGCGTAAGAAAACACCTCTAAAGTACAGTTAATGTATAATATGGCGTAATTTCTTGTTGCCCAAAGTTGACAAATGACTTTTGACATTCGACTTTTGGAAAGTTATTTTCCTGCCAAACATGTTTCCGTAAATACCTGGATGAACAAAAGGAGACAGTTTCTAGAAAACTGATCCACGACGTCAAAGAAGAAGAAAGAAAG